>NC_092798.1:16163693-16287834 GCF_918797505.1 Bemisia tabaci
AATTCGATGAAAGAATTTTGGTAACAGAAAGCACATAAAAGAAGAAAATGGAGTCAAAAATCATACTTTCATTTCAACTAATATACTTTACAGACTGAAGAGATGTGCACCATTTTTTAAAAAAATTGATGTATCCATAAGTTGTTTTGAGCAAAACTTGTCTCAGGGAATATTTTGTGAAGATATTATGAGTTTCCTTTCCTTAGTGATCAAGTTTGAGGGTACGTAAATCGTTTCATTAGTTTCAATGTAATTTTAACTTCGAATGCAATTCTCATTTTTTTTTCCTCCTACAAATTTCAAAAAAAATCACTTGACTCTTTATCGACAATAACATTTGATCGATCTACGTTTGGCAGAGAGGATGAATTTTTTTGGTTTGTTCCAGATAACACATAATTACTATTGATTATTCTTGTAAAAAAAATAACATGATAGATTCACTTCAAATAGATGAACCTGAAATCCTAAAAGGTGAAGAGCCTTGGGGCCTTAGAGTAAAAATACAGATACATACCTTTCGGAGGTCATTTGCCAAAACCTCACTGATATCAGAAACATTTTCCTCATACAACCGAAGGAGCTGTTTCAATTGTTTGTACCTAAATTCATATGGTTTCGTTTTACCACTCTGAAAAGCTGTCTTCGCTCTTTGGACAATCTGTAGGATGAAAAAAAAATTGATGAAAATGAAATACAACTGAATAACAAGACTGAGCACCATCCATTCTTCAAAATATCCTAGATGTAGGGGAGAAGTAAGAAGGACAGAAGAAGTATGTTCACAGTTCATGCATTGAAAAGGGAGTGCCTTAGCCCCTTGTAAAGTTAAATCTAGCGGCATTCGGCTAATTTAGGTATCCTTTTATTTTGGCCCGAACAGCACAAAGAGCCGTATGCAAAAACGACATTTTTCGCCCCCCCACTAAAACTTATTCAAACTTCGTCTATCAGTTACTAATACTCGAGCGCTTCTCTCCCCAAATTTTCAGACCCCCAAAAAATTTTGGGGGGGCACTAGGGGGGGTGGAAGTCAAAACCTGTGACCCTCGATATCTTTCGAACGAAACAAGATATTGAGGCCCGGTTTGGACGAAAAATCGTCTAAAATTGCATACTTTAAGATTCTAAAGGTCAAAATCCCAAAATTAAATTTTTAACTTAACTTATGTGCTTTTTTTCAGTTTTTGAGGAAAAACAATTTCTTTTAAACAGATTAAACTGAAATTTCACATTTTTTGATTTGAACCAAAACCAGTTTTTTAAATTGTTCGTCTTTTTCCGCATCCAACGAGTGGTCGTACAAGCTGGGGAACCGAACGGTTCCGGAGTTATGATCGATTGAAGTTTCCGCTCAACGCGCGCCGACCGATTTTCGCGCGCAAAAAAGTCGGATTTGACTGTTATTAAATCAGATTTAATGTTCAAACTGAGCAAAATGCATTATTAGGGACCCTTGAGGGTCGCTGAGTCCAGAAATTACAGATACATCCAAAAAATTCACGTTTTTAAAATTACAGCTCCGTAGCGCTATTTTAGAGGCCCACTGAGCGCCGACCGGCCGCTCAGTGGTCCTGTACGGAGCTATAATTTTAAAAACGTGAATTTTTTGGATGTATCTGTAATTTCTGGACTCAGCGACCCTCAAGGGTCCCTAATAATGCATTTTGCTCAGTTTGAACATTAAATCTGATTTAATAACAGTCAAATCCGACTTTTTTGCGCGCGAAAATCGGTCGGCGCGCGTTGAGCGGAAACTTCAATCGATCATAACTCCGGAACCGTTCGGTTCCCCAGCTTGTACGACCACTCGTTGGATGCGGAAAAAGACGAACAATTTAAAAAACTGGTTTTGGTTCAAATCAAAAAATGTGAAATTTCAGTTTAATCTGTTTAAAAGAAATTGTTTTTCCTCAAAAACTGAAAAAAAGCACATTAGTTAAGTTAAAAATTTAATTTTGGGATTTTGACCTTTAGAATCTTAAATTATGCAATTTTAGACGATTTTTCGTCCAAACCGGGCCTCAATATCTTGTTTCGTTCGAAAGATATCGAGGGTCACAGGTTTTGACTTCCACCCCCCCTAGTGCCCCCCCAAAATTTTTTGGGGGTCTGAAAATTTGGGGAGAGAAGCGCTCGAGTATTAGTAACTGATAGACGAAGTTTGAATAAGTTTTAGTGGGGGGGCGAAAAATGTCGTTTTTGCATACGGCTCTTTAAAAAAAAATGGTACATAAGTAGAACAGTGCTTTTCTTAAATTTAAACAATAAATTCAACCATTCTTCAACAAAAAACCAAAAAAAATAAACAATGGAGCTAATCTATTTGTGAGAACATTTTATAAATCAGTGGCTTGAAGTAAAAGGGTTGTACGTCACTATCATTTTTGAAGAAATAGAATATTACTCAATCTCAACATGCTCGGGGGAAGAGGGACTTTGTATACGTGAAAAAATTTAGTATTGATTTATCAAACTGGAGCCCTGAGATGCAAAATCGAAAATTACATCAGCAAAAATAAAGCCAGGAAAACTATAGTACCTACGTGGAATGCTGAATTATGATTTGATATTTTCAGGGGAGTTGGTCACTGACAGAAAGTGATTAATGAGAAATTTCAAAAGTCAGAAACAGAAAATAAAACACTTACGAACTTTCAAAATTCCATGAAATAGCAGGATTCCTATTTGACAAATGACAGCGATTAGTCCCTGGCAGAACCTAATCTAACTAAAGGGAAACGGGTCATATTCTAAACTACAGCCTTAATCTACACAAATAAAAATCTTCAAAAGTTTGTAATTTTTTGGTTTTTCATTTCAGACATCTGAAATTTTACAATTATTTTTCTTTCTCAACAAAGGTCCCACACCCTTAAAAAAAACAAATCAAAATACAGCAGTCCATATACTATAAAACAACCTCAGAGAATTGGGCAGTTTTCTTTGATTTTTGAAATGAAATAATACTCATAAAATCCTTCTACTCTGAGCTGAATTATACCACATAAAGTGAATAAATGCTAACAGTTTCCATTTTTATTGGAGAATACGCAAACAGAATAAAAAAAAAATTTGAATAATAGGGTAGGTGGGGGTAAAAGGCCGCACGGGGAAAAAGGCCGCACCCGACTTTTTTCCCGAAAATTTTTTAGGTTGGCACCGGGACCGTGTCAGTTATGTTGGTAGTGGTGGTGCTGTTGTGTTGACGAAGTTTCGGACCGAACGGACGCGTTCCCTCGAAAATATGAGGAGAGTTGATTTTTCGTGAAAAAAAATCGATTTTTCCAGTTTTATTTTGGTCAATTTCAAGTTTTATAATTGATAGAAAAATTCGGACGAGCTGCAGTTCGAACAATGATAAGGATGGTTTGAATATCCCGCCGTCACTTTTCAGCTAATGGCCTTGTCTTAGAATTTTGAGGTTATGGTTACCTACGTCATCAAATGGGGCAAAAAGCCGCAGGTCCAATGGGGCAAAAGGCCGCATGCGGTCTTCACTAAAATAGCACTAATACTTAATCTATCAACTAATATAACCAATACTAAATCTTTTACTACATATTTTACTAAATATTATTGATAATTACCAAAGATCCTAAAATTTAGGGTAGGTGGAGGCAAAAGGTCACACTTTTCCGTTGCGGCCGTCTGTCAGCCGCCGTATCGCATGGAAATTCTGGAAATGTGGTAAAATATCAACTATAGACCCTTAGGCATGAAATGGCACACTTTCCAGAATTTTGAATGCATTTCCGAAATTTTTACGAACTTTTACGGAAGTGCGGCCTCTTTCCCCATTTTTGGGGCAAAAGGCCGCACTAACGAAATTTTTGAAAAAAATTCATAAAAAATTCGAAAATGCTTTTAAAATTCTGGAAAGTGTGCCATTTTGTGCCTAAGGGTATTTAGCACATATTTTACCACATTCCAGAAATTTTCACGCGATACGGCGGCCTACAGACGGCCGAAACGGAAAAATGCTGCCTTTTACCCCCACCTACCCTAACTGATAAGATAGGTAGGTATGAGAGGAAGGACTTACCCCTCCGAGCGAAGCTATAGTTGTCTCTGTTGAAGACATCGTGATAACTTCTGAAACAAGTAAATAAAAGCAGAGGGTGAGAGAACTAGAAAAATAAGTACACTGGTGGCAATGATCACAAAACCAAGATCGGTAGGTATTAAAAAAATCCACTGCAAAGAAGTGGATATATTTTATACATATCGATCGAAGATAAATATCGTTGCGGCAATGGAATTAAGGAATATGACAGCATAAACTTTTTTCTGATTAACACTAATTGATGGGATCATATGCGCCATGAATACGAAAATAACAGTAACTCAACAGAGTTCGATTTGACTCAATTGAACTTCTCTTCCCTCAATCCCGATTAAAGAGAGTTAAAAACGCGAGATCAGTAATCATCTTAGAGAGGTAAAATGAAAAATTTTGTAACTACAAGAAGCAGTTACAATGGTCAGATAAAATTAAATGACTTCATACTAAAGATTCAGCACGTTGATTTCTTGTTACTCAATCGGAGGCGAAGGGAGAGTCCACTGAGAGATTTCCAACCAAAGCAGTTTGGAATACACAATAAAAGCTCAGCAAGTGATGTTTTATAAATCAACACTGAGACATTCTTGAAATGAGAAAATAAACAAGTTCTTTCTTGACGGATGAACTGTAAACAAAGGAAACATTCAAGACTGCCAAGGCGTCAAGAGAGTGTGCTTGAATCTTTATATTGCTGAGAATATCTAGAGATTGAATACATACTAGAAGAAGCTTTAACAATTACATTTCCCGGAGAGTTTTAGAATAGATAATAAATAGCATATTATGTACCTTAATATGTAAAGAGAAAGTTGAGGATAATGATATGTGGGCAGACAGCAACTCGCTAAATTACATAAATCTCGTGATTTAACGATGTGAGAGGGATAATTAAACCTAAGATTATGATTACTAGTATGGTGAACTATCACATTCCATCAATACAACCATTCGAAATTTTACCGATAATTAATTTAATTGAAGAGGAAGCAAGAAAGGAAACAGACCGAAACACACAGGCACAACGTGATAAGAAAGAATCAACATAAATAAATTCGACCTTGAACTGAACAATGTTGTCAAGTCTCGAGCAGGTGGGCACGCAATGTTGCCATGCAGGCAAACAGAAAACCCAATTTTATTACCTACCTGGGAATCCGGGAAACCTCTCACGTGCATGAAAGTTATTCTACTTTATTTTTTTTATCTATTTACTAATAAAAAATACTTCCTCAATTCTAGGGGAGCGAGAAAGTAAAAATGAAACTCGCAACCGAAACAGTTTGACTTTTCAACGAGTTTTGAGTTATAGTCTCATTCATTGCGTACACTACTTCGTCACCTTCCAGGCAAAGTATCACAAGCGCCATGCGACGTTTAAAAATTTCCGCCGCCATTTTATTTCTTTACTGAGAAATTGTTGGTTGAATCTGTTTGGAAATTTCACTAAATTTTATCGGCAGCACAAAGAAAATTCAGTGAAATTTTCGGACAGCTTCGTTGAACAATTTCTCTGTAAAAAAATATAATGGCGGCGGAAATTTTTAAACGTCGCATGGCGCTTGTGATACTTTGCCTGGAAGGTGACGACTTGTTAATGAAGTCACGTAATCTTCATTCGTAGATGAGATGCTCAAGAATTCTTCAGTGCCCAGTGCGTGCCTACATATACCTACACCAATTTTTTTAGAAATAACCGCGCACATTCCGCAAAAAATTATTGACCTGTTATTTTACACGTCCCTGGTAAAAATTGGCAGTAGAATCTGTGTTCCAAAATACCATAGACCTACAGCCGGCTGTAAGATTTTCAATAGCTCCTATAAGCCGGCAACACAATTTCTTACAGCCTTTTATAGCCGATGGCGATTAAGCAACAGCCTGGCGATACAGTGTATGCTAAACGTTAGTAATTAGACTTAGTGAGTTTTTGGACTACCGCTCTCTTTTTGGGCCGTAGTATCTTGATTTATTTTGCAAGTAAAGCTCCGTACTTTTGAAGGATGCCTGCCACTCCTAATATGTTGGAGCGCCTTCAATTTCGTATGATACTGTGCAATACCTCTGGTGTGAAATAGTTGCTACAAGCGCCGTGGTACGCGGCGGCGCGGCGGGCGGGCAGCCAGCGCGAGACGCGCATTGGCGCCTACAAACCTAACAGGGATACTTCACGCATTGCGTAATGCGTGAAGTATCCCTGTTAGGTTTGTAGGCGCGAGTGCGCCGCCGCTCCGCTTTGTGTTAGGCTCTAATATTTGATCTCGTGGAGTCAGCGTTTTTAAACTCATGACTTTGAAATGTTTGCACACTCTGTATGGATTATTCTCATTTTAGTTGATGAAAAAAAATATGTAGTAAAGGAAAATATAATGTGCGTTTTGTAAATATTAAGGTGATTCCGTACAAACTTAAGGATTTACAAAGCACACGAATTTCTACACAATTTCTATAGCCTTTTATAGCCGATGGCGAAAATTATAAATATTTTTCTTTGAAATTTCAGACACTTCAGAACAAATTATTAACAAAATTATCTGAGATATTGGCAGAAAAATATTCAAAAATGTTGCTGCTTTCTGATTTGCCAGAGAAAATTTGGCAACGCCTGAGGGCTCATACGCGTTTTTCCGCAGCACGGTAGAATAATACATTTTCATGATTTTTTTTTTTTTTTTTTTTATCTCTGATACTTTTCCTGTACATCTCACTGAGCATTAATCCAAGTTTTTTTTAATAAATTTATTTATAACGCGATTTATCTCTTAAGATATGTGTAAATTTTGCAAGGAAGGGTGCATCAACTTTTCTTGATTTCATGGAAAGGTCCATTACAGCTTCTTGCAAATTTCGGCGATCAAGGAGTAACTTTGAAACGTGCAGGAAAAATCTAAGTACCTACTTTGAGGCGTACACCTGGCAACATATCACCAAATCCTCTCAAGCTCGCTTATGAGGCCGAAGAATTTTTCGTCGGCGCACGTATAATTAAGTTTTGACGATTTGAGTGGCGACTTAGACGCCAGCAGCAAGGCCACACGACTGCAGCTCTAAGAAAAAACCGCGTATTTATGAACGGTTTTCGTTAGATTTACGCGATTTTCACCTGACAGGCCAGTTCTAGCGACGAACTTCTGGAAAGACACTGACCGTGTCATTTGAATCGTGCTCTTACTGGTTGCATTTTTCTCGTTACGTTGCCGCGTTTATAAGCACCAGGTAAAAAACCGCATTGCGACGTTGAAACTCCGCGACTTCGTATCTCTGTCTTGCCAAGGAAAAACGCCGTACGAACATTCGGGAGCTGCCAAACTTTCCTGGATAAAACAGGTATTTTTGAGGAAAATGATGCATATTTTCCCTTGACATTTTTGGATAATTAGGATTAAATTGCGTACGAAATTGTCCGAAAATTTGGAAGGAAAATATTTACATATTATCTTGAAAATTCGTATTTTATTTGACGAAATTTGGCAACGCCTGAAGGTTCATACGGCGTTTTTCCTTGGCACGGCGGATCTCGTTTGCGATGTTTAACAATCTCCGCTCCTGGTGTTTCCATTCCCCTAGGAACGGACTGGCTTCGAGAAAGTTGGGAGGCGATTTTGATTTCGGGCCCCCTTTGCTGTTTGGGGACCACTTTAATAGGGTGAGAGTCTGGGAGATCCCCCCCCCCCCCAGAAGGAGAGGGGGTGTGATGGCCCTCTCGTGGGAAATGCAACAAAAGTATCTCCTTCCAAACGCGATCTTAAGAATTTTTGAAGTCGATTTCTTAAATATTTTAGCTTTAAAACAATGCGTTTTCGACGGAATTTTCAGTGGGAATAATTTCGGAGATTAGGTACCCCTAGAACTCGATTTTAAGTTGAGTTAGGTTACGGGGCCGGTACATACGAGCTTTAGATATGGGTCTACAAATACATCCTAAAAAAAGAAAAAAATCGAGTGTTATAACTCAGTTGAAAATGGAAGAAACGTATGCGGGCCTCGTTTTCAATTTTTCTCCTGAATCTGAGCGACATCTCACAAGCAGCGTAGTCCGGAGCATTGCGACTTGCGAGTTCACGCCTCGCGCCTTCGCGCCTTCAATTTTTCCGACGCAACACGGGCATCCATCGAGTACGAATAGTTGTATCTCTGCGCCGTCATCAACGCGCGTCCTCTCCCTTCGTCTATTTTCATTTTCCATCTTGTGTTGGTACCGTTTGTCATACGTGTAGTGGTGCTTCAAAGGATATGTAAGCAACGCAGCCGAAGATAGGAAAGGCGTAATCCGGCCTCGTCCTCATAGTCACAATAAAGGTGTCAGTTATGTTTAATCATCGAAAAAAGAAGAAGGCAAATATATGAGACTACTTCTTTCAAACCTCGAGTAAGTAATCACTCGTATGAAATACCTCGCTTAGTCGATAAAAATTTTACTCAGAATTTGTAAGAATTGTTAAAATTTCCTTTCTCCCTCGCTAATTTTCTCAACTTTTCGCACAAGGAAACTTGTTATCGGTCACGAGGACAAAGTAACAAAATCGTGAGTTTATGCTAAAAAGGAAAACGCATGTACGCAAGATTGCCAGATTACTGGATAAAATTCGAATATTTAACACGGTTTTAAATGGAGGAAATAGCTGCTTCATCAGCAAAATCTGGCAACACTGTGCATACGCCTCCACTCTCCACCCTTTACGAGGGGGTTTCCCCGTGGCCTCAGCGCAGCGCAACGGACGAACCGACCTCCGACAAGACTCCCGGATAGCACAATTAAATTTATTATTACTTTTATGATATGTTTCCGAAGCACTCGCGAGAAACTGGTTTCTCAAGATCAAGGCTTAAGTCATAGCGAACGACCTTTACGAAAACGAGTCGATGCATACCTAGGTGACCGAAACAGACTAAGGAAAACGCCGTATGAGCCTTCAGGCACTACCAAATTTCCTTTGACGACTCACGAATTTTCGGGAATATTTATAAACATTTTTCCTCCGATTTTTCAGAGAATTTCGTTCGTAGTTTTATCAAAATAGTCCAAAAAATTCAAGGAAAAGAAATTCATTATTTTCTTCGAAAATGAATATTTTCTGAGAGGAAATTTGGCAACATTCGAATGCTCATGTGGCGTTTTTCTTCAGGACGGCAGACCAGGTGCCCGACTTTTGGAACAAGTCGCCGCATATCGTACCGTGCCATAAATTTAGACGTCTATGTAGAATAGTCCTAGATCCGCGCTTTATGAGAGAAAAATCAAAGCCAGAAGTAGGTATAAAAAAATTCAAATTAGAGGCGCAAAATTTTGGGTCACCAATTGCTTGATGCCTACCTATTTCTGACTTTGTTTTGTCCGTCGGGTGTGAAACCGTTCATCGTCTTTAGTTTATTTTACTTCATCATTTTGACCTCTCAAAGTTATGTATGAGCCTCCGACATCAGTTTCTTCTTCCATAAAGGGATGCTTGCATAAAGTCGAATGTTAAAGAGCAACACGTCTGGATCTCCAGTTGAAGAATACTTTGGATGTAGAGAAAATTGATTTTACCTAAGTTTCACGATGTCTTTTAAGGTTCGATTATAATATCAATGGGTAAAATTATAGTAGTCACAAAGTTGTATCGGGAAAATGGAGTGATTTTCTCTTGAGCCTTACAGTAAAAATTTAAATCTAATTTGACTACTAAATACTACCTTCAATGTGAGAACTGGGTCAAAGTGGACTCCGGGCCCGAATCAGTTAGTTTGACCTGGTCAGGGCGGAGGTAATGACTCTAGTTTGTGTCAATATTTTATCCAGTTCCCAAATTGAAGATATCCTGGGTAAAGTATATTTTTTACAGTATGTATTTAGACATAGCTGGCGATGATTAAATAACACGTGTGTATATCGATTTGCGACATTGCCGATTTCTTGTCTAATTTCGTTTGTTCGTTTTTTTTAAAAAATAAACCGATAAGTTTTATTCCTGGAAATTGTTAACGATCTCCACTCAATCTGGATGAAATACTCCTAAAACTTTTAAGCAATAATATCCTTTTGTAAATTTTCAATAACCACAAAAAATGACACCGCAGAACTTATTACACTTGCGTCACTCCGAAAAAAAAATTCCATCCATGTTTTACTCTAGCTATTTCTCGAAATAACCCCTGGTTGTCATCTCTTGAACGCTTACCTACACTGATTTTATTTTCATGAACTGAAATATAGGTGCAAATTCTGGATTTCTGGATGCGATTTATAGCAAATTATCGGGTTTCGGGTCCAATGTGTCATCAATTAATTGGAGGAATTTAACAAAAATAAGCCTCTTGTGTTTTCCTCTCGTGTTTTTTTCTCTCTTTTTTTCAAAGAGAATCAATCAATTTATGACGCATTGAACATATCTGTGAATTTCCCTTGAATTACGGAAAATACACTCACAAAATTTCCAGCCAGAATGTCGCTTCGTTTTCATTCGTTTTGGTGCAAGTAAAACTCACAAGATAATCATCCGTGTATGAGAGTGATTTCGTTCTGATTCGTTTAATTAGTCACTTTATGAAATATGTTATGCGTCGATAAAAGTTTGTAAAAAAAAACACTCATCCCACTTTAACTTTATATCGGCGGACCAAATATTTTATCTCTCACCTGGTGATAACACACATGAAAGGAGAAGATGGGGGAGGGGGGGGGGGGTGTATTCATATTTCATAGCCACCGAAGTGGTATCAGAAACTGGGCACGGAACTAGCGACGGCGCACAGAGGACCGAGTCAATTAGAGAGGTCGGACACGGAATTTTTGACTAAGACTGCAAATTTTTATGTTTATTTTGTCACATTTTAAAGTATAAGGGGTGCTTCTGAAAGAAAATTTCACCCTCGCCACTTTCAGAACCTCAAAGGTTTGTATAAACGGAGTTATGGGCATTAACATTTTCCAAATTTTGTCCGACCTCTCCGGTTGACTCGAATCATCGGCGGATCCAGCAATTTGGCAACACCGGATTTCCTCCATTTAAACCTATGGAAATGTATCGATTCTTGTAGGGGCCAGGTGCTCCGACAAGAATCGATTATTTAGCATAGGTTTAAATGGAGGAAATTCGGTGTTGCCAAATTGCTGGATCCGCCTCTGGTGACTCGATCCACTGTGCGGCGAATGACGGTGTGATATGCTAATTACGCGGCTAGCGACTCGCTAATTAGCCATTAATCGAGCCAGAGACCGCCACAATCGAAGACCCACATTACAAGTTCACAGTGACACTTACCAAAATCAACCGGGAGGAATCGCGGGGTCTCGGGAACTTTGGAATGTTCACACACACACCCACACACACGCGCGAAAAACGGAGCAATCAGAAGCGGCACTCACACTCAGACACGGAACTATCAACGCGTTTCTGGATGGGATCGATGGACTCGAACTCGATTCGTGACGACACTTGGCGCACTGGATCAGCTACTGATGCACCGGGTGCAGCTATCGGAATAGACCCGGAAGATGAGGAAACGCTAGGTTCGGACGCGAAACAAAAGTAAAAGCTCCGGCGACGGACCGGTGCCGCGGCAGACGAAGAGGAAATAATAAAAAACGGCATTATGCATGATAATAGTCGGTGCGGTTTAGAATTCACGCAAAGATCGCGACCTTGAGTCGATCGCCGTTGTCAGGTGAGGCGCTCGCCGAAAAAAAAAAATACGCCGTGAATGTATATGTTTACCGCGGAAAAGGTGAGCGGGGGGGGGGGGGGGATAAGTGATCGAAATTGACTGAGCTGGTGGCAAAATTGCCAGGTTAGAAGGAGGCGAGGAACGCCGTATGAGCCTTTCAATCGTCGCAAAATTTCATTTGATAAAACGCGAATTTCCTGGTACACTTATGAATATGTTCCCTCCAATTTTTCAGATAATTTTGTTGTCAATGAAAAATATCCGTATCTTTCCTCGAAAATAAGCATTTTATTGAAGGCAATCTGGCAACTCTCGAATGTTCATGCGGCGTTCTTCTTTAGCTCGGCCGAAGACTGTGTTTACATTCGTACATCTAAAGTTTCCGGCCGAAGTATCACAAGCGCCGTGCGGCGTTTCGAGATTTCGGCCGCCATTTCGTACTTTTTTGCGGAGAAATTGTTGGTTGAATCTGTTTGGAAATTTTCTCCGAATTTTATCGGCAGCACAAAGAAAGGTCAGGGAAATTTTCGGACAACTTCGTTGAACAATTTCTCTGGAAAAAAATAAAATGGTTTGGGAAAACTTCGTTTTATCGGGACACCCGCTTAATCGGGACAAAACCGCCCGGGACGGATGTGTCCCAATTAAGCGGGGCCGACTGTGATACCGTTCATTTGATGAGTGAAAATTCGAGGCGTGGTAAGCGCCGCCATTGAGTATTGCTAAAATTGCGCATGGTTTCCCGCGCTAGGAGGGAGATACTAAATGCATTCGCGCCTTGGGGGCTTTTCACGCGGACTTTCCCTTAATTTTGTCTCCCTTTTTTTCGGAATTTTGTACGATTAAAATTGCTTTTCTTGCACTCTTGACCAGAATACATAATCCGTCGATGAGCTAAAACTGCACCAAAGGCCACTCAGTAGCAAAAGAACGGACTTAAATGCGGTCACGATTCATCCTGAGTAGATATTTAACTACGTCAATTTGTCCGAATAAAATTCGGTCTCCAGGGCTGAATATGGTAAGACAAGGTGGATCTCCTTGAATATATTAACCCTTAGATGCGAAAACTGGGTCAAATTGACACGAGGCTTCCTGAAAACTCGTGCGTTGAGCGGGTTGTAATGGCAGCTTTTGCTTTAGATATAGGTCGACAAATGTATCCTAACAAAAGAATCAGACATCAAATTGAAAAAGGAAGAAGAAAAAATTTGAGTGTCAATGCAGCCGAAGATAAGAGAAACGTATTCGGGCCTCGTTTTTTAACTTTTGTCCCGAATCCAAGCGACACCTCACCATCAGTGCAGCGCGGAGAATTGCGAGTTCATGTCTCGCGCCATCGCGCCTTCAATTTTGCCGACGCAACACGGACATCCATCAAGCACGAATAGTTGTATCTCTGCGCCGTCATCAAAACGCGTCCTTTCCCTCGCTCTATTTTAATGTTGTGTTGATTCCGTTTGATTGTCTTGTTTGCAGTGGTGATTCAAAGGCTACGTGAGCGGCACAGCCAACCACGAGAGACGTAATAGGGGCTCGTTTTGTAACTTATCCTAAAAAACTGAAGGTGAATTTTAAGTAGACTATATCTATCGATTATCAGGAAAGAATATAAAACTCCTCCTGCACGACAAGCGTTGAAAAGATACTCTTTTGTGATTCTCTGGCAAGAGAAATTCGATGGTTTCATTTTTTAATCACCCAAACATTTGAATACAAAACGCGGTTCTCAAAAAGCTTGATATTTTATACCTAGAACTAAATGATAACTGATTGTCTGCGCGGTATGAAACTACGATTCAACTCAATTTTGCTATAACGATGATAATGGATACTAGTTTTGATTTATTTTCAGTGAGCTTTAGTAGGCATTTTGTGCATGTTCAGAAATTATCCATGGAAATTGCAACTTCAAATTTTAGTCCTAAAGAAAAAACATTAAAAAAACCAAGTAATCCAGCGATAAGACAAAAAAACGAACCAAGCAGAAACTTTTTAAAGTATTACAGATTATTCTTCACAAACGAGGAAAAATCTGAAGAGATCCCGAGACAAACGTGAACATTTCTTAGTAAAACAATCAAAAGTGGTTAGGGCATCTACAACGTCATAATCCGAGATACGTCCTTTTAGCCTCATCACCAACGGTGTATGTACGAAAGTAATACACATAGCTTCCGTGAGCTAGAAATTGGTTTCTATTCCAAACGACGCAGCCGAAGTGAAAACTTGCTTTGATTTATCTGGGCTATGCACAACTGCATATTAGAATGAAAACTCACGAATTGCTCTATGGATCCATAATTACAGGTGTGCTGTGTTTGTCTGACGTCACACTCACTAATTAGCGAGTCACGAGTTTATCTATTATGGAAGTATCAAATTTAAATAATGATCCAAAGATAAACCGATGGATTCCTTCTCTGACAGTAAGGTGGTATCGTGAATTTTTGAAGGCAAACCAGAGCTCAATTATTTGGTTCTCTTTTCGTATTTTCCTTGATGGCATTTGGTATTTTTCCCCCTCTATTTATTTTATTTTTTACCCACTTGTTTAGGCCATACAGTATTTTTTTTCCTGACCGAATACATTATTTGAAACATGTTTTAGTCGAATAAAATTCTCTGAGATCATTTCACATATTTTTCTCTTTCTCGCTTTCCCCTTTCTTCCCTCGCCACCTCCTCTCTCCCTATCTTTTTTCTCGAACGATTGAACGGCAGATTGTGAGGTTAAAAATCGACACATGCGTTCATATAGCATATTTTACCTGAGATAACAAGGAGCTAAACCTCTCAATTTTTTCTTCATTAAAATCTAAAATAATTTTTCCCTCTTTTTTTATTTTTATTGGTAGCTCCGTGCTTTATTTTTGCAACAATAAAATCAGTCAAATACTAAAGTTTATCCACAAAATTGGAAACAGGTATTGATCAGTGCGGCTGTCCGAGGTTAAAACTATTACTGCAAATAAAATACAACAAGGAGTTTACACTGGTTAGAGTCAGTTACAGAGCGGCAACGCCGGACTGTTCAAATAAGAGGGAAATCTGTTTTTTATAATGGTCTGATAATATTCCACACGCGGGCGTCTGGCGTTTCTTTTTCCTGGGGCGTAACCTTTCATGGTTATCTTAAATCCAAAATTAAGCCAGTCGTACGAATACTGAAGCATTTTAAAACTTCAAACACGATGTCTAAGAGTACCATTCCGAATTTTCACTGTGCGTATTATCACTTGCATTAAAAGCCCACTTGCTAATACTCATTTATGATTCATTATTGAGCACGAGAATGATGGTCGTTTTAGAACACAGTGTAGTTATCCTGTTTGAAAAAATAATTTTCCTCGCGCCGCGCCCCCACAAAGACTAATATGAAGTGAAAAATTAATCCTTCTCAGGAGGAAAAATTCCTAAAATTATCGCCTTGGATAGCATTGATTGAGCTGGCAGCGTAACGCCTTATTGACGCTTAAGTGACGCGGTGATTAGCTGTAAGACAAATAGTGTTGAGCGTAATTGAAGGCGCTCGTTTTGATGCGTGACTTACAATGTATGTTAAGCACTTTACAGTACGTCAGTGCATACATACAGCACAGTCCATGATGATGGTATTTACTCCCTTCTCCTCTGCCTCCGCAATCTTTCTCCTTCCCTCGTCCTACGAACCTCTGAGAGACCCGTCCCGTGATATAAATTCCAAGCGTATACTCTAGAGGTCGGCTCTGGAAACCGATTTACTTCTGACTCATGCATGATAGCATGACTAGTACTCAGACGGGTTCCCAGACTCAATCTCTGCAGTGACATTTCGCATCGAGACTCTATCGATCTACTTGGCGCATTTCCCTTGGGCGTAAGTAGATATCTGATCTGAGATAATGTGCCTACGTTTAATTTCTCAGCTCTATCTAGGATCTTGTGGATTATTTTGCAAAAAATAAGCACATACTTTGACATTCGTTGTTGAATCATCACTTCTTCGATATAGACTTTTATGGACAACATGACTGCGTTTTTGAAATATCAACATATTTAAGTAACCCAAAATTCGGTGGGGGGGGGGGGGGGGGGGCGGTAGCAAAATTTCAAAAAAATCAAAAAAAAAAAAAACACCCTAGAATTTACTATATTTGTTGGTCAAAAAGGTTGGGTAGGGATTCCCTCACCCGGCCCCTCCCCTAATTACACTCTTTGATATGATTATTCGTCCAAAACCACGGATTTATCCAGTGGCAAGTAATAGATATGTGCCAGTTTGTAGATGTTCATCCAATAGTTTACTTCTCCATAAATTCTTTTTTACTACACAGATCAGACAAAAAAAAAAAAAAAAATGAAGTGGGGCTCAGACCTTTTTTGACCCTCCGCAATATCTCCGAAATGGATTAAAAAGTGCATTTGAAATGCAAAGAAGAGAGAGAGGAGAGGGGTCAGAGGAAGGAGGAAAAACTCGCACTGCAGTGTGCTCTACGCACTGCTCGCCGATAACCTGAGATTAAATCCACGGCAGTCGGGTGTATTCATTATGTGCATTTTATAGATAAAAAATTAAAAATTAATTAATTCACACCCGATATTTCTACGCGTACAATGTAGACATGAAACACTATTATCGTCGATGCACTGACATGTCAGGATGGCCGAGCGGTCTAAGGCGCCAGACTCAAGACCCTGTCTTGTCTGTTTCCAACAGATGCGAGCGTTCTGGTCCTCTATGAGGGCGTGGGTTCGAATCCCACTTCTGACAGAAAATTTTTAGGAGCTATTTCTACGAACACAGTTTGATTAAGAGATGCCTAAATGGGTGTAAGTGTTCTTACGTCTAAAAAAGTAACGGTAAATTGTCCATATTAGATAGAAAATTACCAATCTCGGGCCAAAAGTTCATTAGACTCGGACTCTCGTATTCTCGACTGTTTCAATCTTACTAGAATCCAACGTAAAAATCATATCAGTGAAAGGTAACTGAACCCATCACTCCAAAAATATTCTTCAGAATTTATTGAAAATAAGAAAGTCTCTCTCTTGCTCCCCCCCCGTCTCCCCCCTCCCCCACCTGAGCTTATTGCTGGGCGTTGCTCACTAGATTTAAGCTGTTCAAAGTCATGTATAACGCCGTGAAGATGATCTTCCGAGGATTGCACTGCTCCGTGCAGACATTATTAGTGTTATACGTCACGGGAAAGCGATATATATATCGATTTTTCCTCATTAGTGTCATTGAAAGAGGTTATATGTCTTATAATTTTGATCCAATTCGATATAATGAAGAATTCCTATATGGTGAAGTTAGCCTTAGCGTCTGAAACTATAGGAGCGTGTCCACACACGGTTTGAGGAATGCCCATACGAAGGATTGAGACCATTCGTTTTGCCTTCAAAAGCATCCGCCGCAACTTGACGTACGCAAATTAATTCGCTGAGGTTTTGGGACTCAGCACGATACGCTCAATATCTACAACGTCGCAAGCCTAGATACGTGTTTTGCCAACTTTCACCATTCGTTACACAGCACACTAGGGTAGGTCACTAAATTGACGTAGAGGCCCGGAAATGTGGGTCCTCTTGGGTAATCTAGAGTACCATATACGAGAGAGTATTTGCCATCTCAGTATTTTTACTACAAAAAAAGTATGCCGCTCTCTGATTGGTCGGCTATCATGGAGCCCCAAAATTGCACCAATGTAAACAAACCCCACCCCCTTCCGCTCCTAGTATGGCCCAATGGAAACAAACAAGATGGCGAAAAAGTTCACAAAGATCTAGACGTGATTTTGGGTGTGATAGACATTTTTTTATATCCAACTTCTGAATTGAGTTCGGATCGAACTACGATGAATATTTTTCCCGGAAATTAAGCTTTGAGTGTGATTATCGTTCATTTCTCAGCCGAGAATACGTGTGCCTCTGGGTCGGGTTTGTTCACATTGGGCCAACTTTGGAGCTCCATGACGGCTTAAAACTGATGAACCAATCAAGAGTGCGGCAGAGAGATGACAATCTCTCCTGTATACAGGTACTCTAGGGTAATCGACCCCCGAACCTAATCTGCGGGCTGATCATTGAAATTGATAGACAAAGCCATACACAAAAAAGACAAGAAGGATATGGAGGAATCCTCTTGGTGGAAGCGGGTGGTTGATATAGACAAAGGACGTAGGTAATAGATTAACTAATGGCAACCCATGAGAGACCATCATTCACCCCCTTAGTCTATGATTGCCATCCATGTCAACCAATAGGATCGCTCTATACTCCCTATGTATTCTTCCACGGAAAAAAAGAGATATAGGGGTTCAGTCCCAACTGTTGGATGATATGGACATTTCCAATTAATTGTGGTAATACCCCGAATAATAGTGGTAGTATCCCGATAAATTAGGTTACTAACCCAAATGTTGCGGCACTACCCCAGCTTGAGTTGCGATACTACCAAAATTAATTAGAAATGTCCATATCATCCAACAAATTGAGGTAGTACCACGCTTTTTTTCCATGTTGTCTGTAAATTTCAATAATCGGCCCGCTGAAGGTTTCAAAGCCCCCCGGAGCTTCACTGATGGCATAGAGAAAAAAAAGGAGGTACATTTCGGGCATCTTGGAATTTTTTTGATTTTTTTAGGTCGGCACAGCGACGTTTATCATCGATTTTCTTGGAAATGGTGTAATTTATGGGAAAAAGTCATTCTATAAAAGTGCTTGAAATTATATAATGAGTTGATTTAAGTAAAAAAAATCGGACATTATGGTCCGTTTTTCATATTTCGAATTCCGGGTTTCGCTGGCCAGGTAGTACCGACCTACGTCACTTTTTTTCCTCTATGTACTGATGGGATAAAAGGGGGGTGCTGAACTTATGAATTTGACAAGTACCTGTGGAATTGGAGGTGGCCAGCGTGGCCGTAGAGGTGTCCTCGGAGGGGAGCGGGTAATCCTCTTGGCGGGGATCCCGCGGCGGAGCGACGCAGACCTCGAGGAGGGTCGGCTCGGGGTTGGGGTTGGCTTTGGGCTCGGCGGAGGAGGTGACGAGGTCCGGCTGGACGACGTGGACGGAGGCGAGCTCCGCGGGGGCGGGGGCGCCCGGGAGGGGCGGCAGCTGGACGATGTGTGCGTGGGCGTCTAGCAGCTCATGGCGGCTCGAGTCCGAGTCGGTGCGACTGTGGCTGTCCGGATAGTCGTGCGTGTCCTCCGTCGCCAGGCTCAGGGTCTCCGTTTTCATGTCAGCAGGACTCCCCACACGACCTGCCAGCAGGGAGAGAAAGCCTTAAAACATTACCAAACTAGCAATAGCCGAAATTTTTGGCCCTGGGGCTGATCATTGAACGGAGAAAAAAACTTCGTGCGTGGGACCCGAAGTTTAGGTCATATGGATCTCTGAAGTTTTCAGATTGAGCATCTGAACACTAAAGGTCTAGCTGTCGAGGTTCGGATCACACATCTGAAACTTCAGTTCTTACATCTGAAGTACTTCGGTTTTCACATCCGAAAAACTTCGGTTCTCACATCTGAAGTACTTCAGATGTAAGAACTGAAGTTTCAGATGTCAGACCTGAACTTCGGCAGCTAGACCTTAAGCGTTCAGATGCTCAAACCGAAAACTTCAGAGATCCATATGACCTAAACTTCGGTTCCCACGCACGAAGTTTTTTACTCCGTGTGAAATTGGACGTATTTCTGTCAAACGGACCTAAGCGCCATAGGGGGAGGAAAGTAGAGGGGGGCTTGGATTGGCGGCAGAATCGGGAATCCGGCTTATTATTCCGTCCTATACTCGCAATGCTTTTCCATGGCGCTAAGTTTCGTTTGACAGAACGCGCTATCCGACATTCTAATTTCCTTTTAAAGAACTCAAATTGGCGCTTAGTTCTGTTTGACAGAGGTACGTCCAATTGATAGACGGAGCAATGGACAAAGAGGACAAAAAGGATATCGAGGGATCGTGTTGGTGGCAGCGGAGCGGGTGGTTGCAATGGACAAAGTACACGTAGGTAATAGACCTAATAACGGCAACCCACGAAACACCCGATAGTCAGTCCATCATTCACCCCCTTAGTCTATAAAAACCACCCATGTCAACCAATAGGATCGCTCTACACTCCTTATGTCTTCTTCATGGCCGGATTCACCTACTTGCCGCCCATGGGCCGCCTGTATTTTGCCGCCCCCTTCTCATTCGTTTTGAAACTCGATAGAAACCATCAAATGAACATGTCAGCGAGAGAGGGGTGCAAAAGACGCATTTACTCGTGTTGAACACATTTTTTGGGAAAGCCCTGTCAACACTACTAGCAAAAGTTCACGGAACTTTGCGCGAAAGTTAAGTTTCGTAAACCTATATTTCTGTGTGGACAAGGCCTTCCATTCATAAGAAATGAACGAAAAAATTATGAAAGAACAAACAGAAATGTGGATCAATGCTTTTCACTTCCGCCGCCGCGCCGCGCAGACCGCACCGTGTTTGGCGCAATGCGTGAAGTATTCCGACAGTCTTGTAGGCGCTATGTGTTTCACGCCGACCGCTGCTGAACGCACTGTGTTGGACGCAACGCGTGAAGTATTCACGCAGTCTTGTAGGCGCTATGCGTTTCACGCTGACCGCTATGACCGCACTGTATTTGATGCAATGCGTGAAGTATTGGTGCAGTCTTGTAGGCGCTAATATGTGTTATATGCCGATCGCCGCGCCGACGGCTTCTCCTTTTCATCTCAAGTCCTCGTTATCATTTCTCTCTAAGTCGCGCCGTTCCAGGCCAAATTGCATGTTTGGTCTCTCTCTTAACTCGACTTATTGGAGGTGCTGCCTTTTGTATCACTAAGAGACGACAAAATTAGAAATTACTTTACTCTCAGGAAATGAGAGATTTTGTCGCCTTTTCTCGTTTGTAATTTTGTTTTTATAAATCCGATTTTTTTTTATACCTACACTTTAAAAAACTGCAAATTTTTGCCGCCCCTTATATTTGCCGCCATGGGCCGCGGCCCATGTGGCCACCCCCTTAATCCGGCCCTGGTCTTCTTTGTCTATAGCTCTGTCTGTAAATGTTAATAATCGGCCCGCGGGGGCCGTCTTCGAATCCACCGATTTTTTCCTAATCACGTAGGCGCCAATCTCTATTTGAGGTTGTTTTTTCTTCGTTTTCTCTGGTTTAATCAGTCATGTCTAATTTCAAAAAAGCCCTCCATTTTTTGGAATTTGAAGATTGTCAACAAAGCGAATAAAACGGTTTTTCTATTATTTTCACGCATTCGCAACTTCAGCGCTTACGTGATTTGGAAAATAATCGGTTCAAATTACGTACCGCTCCAAAAGGGGGTGGGGGTCTCTCCCAGCGTTATTCGGCGTTATAGGGGGGTGGAGGTGTAGAGTGAAGCGTTACGTAACTAGTTGCAGTGATTTTTTTCGAGTCTCTGCAGAAATTTTCGTTGGTCTTCTATAGAAGTTCTAAAGAATCTCGAAAATATTCTATGCAATACTTTCACTTTTTCTCACTAATCCCAATCCTTTCGGTAAGTGTGAAGTGATATTTAGATTATTTTTTTTGTTCATGGAAATGGGGGATGGGGACTGGGCAAGAGTTTCGTAATTTTCTTGGGGGGGGGGGGGGGGGAGGTCCCTAGCACAGCTTTATATGGAGCGTTACACGGGAGTGGGGTGTGTACACGTATGTGTGTCAAAAACCGCTAACATAGCGTTACGTAGTTTAGGGACGGCCTTGAAGAGTTAAAAGTGTTCGAATGGTTAAACAAAAGGGGCCTAGTCCCCTCCCTTATATAGAATATTTTTTATTGAAGAGGAGGGAAAGGGAAAAACTAGAGGAAAGTGGAAAGAGAAAGAAACGAGGAGGCAGGGGGAAAAGAGACAGAAATTTTCGAAAGATTTAAATGATTAGTTTTCCTCGTGAAAGCTATCTACATAAGAAAATTTTGCTTCACTGCGATGTGTTAATCCCCGTCTAAAAAATTCGATCCGATTATTTGCTTTGAATTTTTCATGAGAAGACAAGGAAAAAGACGCACACGTCGACTGCAAAAATGCAATTCATGCGAAAGAAATTTTTTGTGTCGCTCTGAGTATTCTCAGAGAGCCTCGAGCTTGTCCTTCATAGTTCCACAGGTTTCTCATCGTAAATTTTCATTGAATTTGAGAGAAAATAACTGTGTGTAACAACCAGAAAAAATGAAAGAGTATAAGGAAAACACGCACAGTGTATATTTTTTCCCCTTTCTTTTCCCCTTTTGACACTCATGACCTTAGCATTTATTTAGAGGCATTTTCACCCGCTCATCCAATTCGCTCGGGACTATGGCGGACTCGGACTCAGGAGTCTTGATTGATCGTTCCCATAGAAGTTCCTTCGATGCAATTTCCCTGTTTATTAGCGCTCATGTCATGCCAATGGTATCCGGCATGCTTGAAGGCGAATCTTAGACTGTAGCGCAGAGACAATTGGACATCGGACTCAGTGTCAGTTTCAGAGATGGGAAGAACTTGCGAGCGCTTGAGGGGTGAATTCACATCTGCTCAATTGACAAAAGTGCCGCCCCCCCCCCCCTCCGAAGTCAATGAGTTGAATAGACATAGAAAAGAACGTTGGGTATAGTAATTCTCGAAAGTTGGCAACACTGCCCCCCCCCCCATTTAAATGTATGTAAAACGATCGATCCTTAGTGAGGCACCTTGCCTCGCACCTAATATCGATATTTTTAGAGGATTTAAATGGAGGAAAAACAGTGTTGCCAACTTTCAGAATCGCCACTACCTAGCACTATCCTACCGCGCTATGAAACATGCCGTCCTAACATTCGAATGTTGCCAAATTCCCCCTGCTAAAATACTGATATTGAAGAACCATCGTGATTATTCTTTTTTAATTTTTTAGATAATTTAGATTGAGTTGCGCATCAATTTCTCTAAAAAATTAGAGGGAAAATATTTAAAAATTTATCGAAAAATTCGAATGACGAAAATACCGCCATTTCCATTAAAGGCAATTCGACAACTGAGATGTAGCCGCTACCTTTGGCTTGCTACAATTTCAGTGTTGTTTTCGGGATGGGGAAACAAAGCACTCTCGATAAGATGCTTTTTACCGCAAGTTCAATCGGCAATCGACATGCAATGTGGGTCAAATTTCGAATCGGACATTTTTTCCATCGTACTGCGACCTCTGCAAGGAAGTTGACCCACAGCTATAAGCCACGCTCCTGATGCCTCGCCGAAGGTTAGCTCCGGAACAGTCAAAATTTTAAACACGCCAAACTAAGGTCGTTCGCGCTTCGTCGGCTAGAACGAATGTTCAGACAGATATTGGGAAGTTGCCGCACTGGGCAAAATAATCTAGTTTTTCCAAAAACATTCGAATGTATACATCCATCCCCAAAAACCTGATTTTTCAAAAATGTGTCCGCGCGCACCCAAATAATATTCTCT
Source organism: Bemisia tabaci (assembly GCF_918797505.1). Lineage (NCBI taxonomy): Eukaryota > Metazoa > Arthropoda > Insecta > Hemiptera > Aleyrodidae > Bemisia > Bemisia tabaci. The sequence continues at coordinate 16,186,841 of NC_092798.1, forward strand.
GAAGGAGACCCATCCCGATGTATTAATCTTAACACAACCTAATGTCTTAGGCCCGATGGACAGAGTATTTTATTACCGGCGGGGCAATATACTGGGGTCCTCGTCTGATCGCAAACATGTTTTAAATGTTAGCGTCTCCATTACTCTTTCGATACTCCAAGAATTCTGACGCACTTCCGAAGTGTACATCTAATAGTCATTAATCAACTCCCTGAACGAGCTCAAAATTACACTAACAATTTTTCTGACCACACTTAAATTTTTCGACGTGATTTCACTCTGCTGCAACTGGAGATAATTTTATGCCGCTAAAATGTTAAGGTCGGAACGAAGCTGCGAGGACTCTTTAAACGCCTGTTGTATTCTCTTCATAAATTAATCATACCAGCAGGCTGATTGTTGAAATTGATAGACAAAATTATAGACGAAGAAGACGAAAGGGATGTGGAGGGCGCCTGTTGGTGGAGAAGGGTGGTTCTAATGGGAAAAGGAGGTAGGTAATATACTAACAAACAGCAACCCACGAGAGACCCTAAAGTTAGTTGATCATTTTCTCCCTTAGTCTGTAAGTACCAACCATTTCAACCAATAATATCGTTTCATGCTCCCTATGTCTTCTTTGTCTATCGCTTTGTCTATCAATTTCAACAATCAATCCCGGGGGGGGGGGGGGGGGGGGTAAGGGGTACAAACGGGTACGCCTCCTGACCGCTTCGCGCCTCAGGCATTATGCGTTACGCGTTACCTTATGATTTTATATTGTAGAGTATGATATGGATTGCATTTTGCAATAAGGAGCCACTATCTCTGGCTCTCCCATAAAAGCGAATATCTGCATAGGGAAACCAATGGCATATATGTTGTTTCTAAAATGGGCCAGAAATAGTGGTCCCTTATTGCAAAATGTAATCCATATGATACGTATGCTAGATTCCGTTTCCGCGATGCGCTTACTTTCCTTCTTTCGCGTTAAAGCCTCCGTTGAAAATGAATGGATCAATGATTGTCACTATTGCACTTTTCAGTTTCCCAGCTGTAACGATCCAGGCAGTCATTGGTACTATCGATCTGGGCCCAGTTGAGGAAAGCATGAGGTTGATTTGAGTCGCACTACTCCCTAAAAAAAGGGCAAAACTTAAATTTAGCTGATGATGTAAATGCTGCCATGCTAAGGAAAAACGCCGTATGAGCCTTCAGACGTTGCGAACTATCCATGGATAAAACACGAATTTCCTGGTAAACATATGGATATTTTTCTTCCAATTTTTCATATAGTTTTGTTCGCAATTGCACCTAAAGTTCCTGAAAATTTCAAGGAAAAATATTCATAACTTGCCTCAAAAATGAACATTTTATCGAAGGAAATTTGGCAGCTCTCGAATGCTCATACGGCGTTCTTCCTATACGACAGAATGGGACTTGTATCTACAGACTTTGTGGTAGGATCAGATTGAGACTGTTTCAGTGCTCATATAGTTTTTCCCTTTCCATCATACTTCCTTCATTCTCATTCATCCTTACCTTAACGAAGTTCTTGATTCCGGACGATACAGAATATTTCGTGAATATCAAGGAAATTAAGGGGTACGCACCCTGACTGCTTCGCGGCCAGTGGAAATTCCCGAAAGTTGGCAACCCTGTTTCTCCTCCATTTGAATGTGTGTAAAACAATCGATTATAGGCGAGACGGCCTGTCTCGCCTATAATCGATACGTTCGATGGATTTAAATTGAGGATTACCTAACAGTGTTGCCAACTTGCTGGAACCCCCACTATTCGCGGTCCGACCTTCCGCGTCGCGCTTCGCGTCTCGGGCGTTATGCGTTACGCGTTACTCTCATGATTTTATATTATAGAGGAAGAATAGAGAGAAAAATTTTGCAGGATAAAAAATATTATTAAAAAATGAAAATTGATAGGATAAAATCTTACAATCGGTATTATGTCCTTGCCTACGGATAATGCATGGGTAAACTGCATTCTGGGAAGTGGAATAATATTCACCACAACTTTTTATGATATGAGTCTCTTTAATTTAATTTATTTACGCGGAAAAATGCCGAAGTCTAGAATCAAATGTCAAATACAACGATACTAATCTCATTTGTTGAAAATATGTGACGACGACGCCCTGGTTCTCAGATCTTCGCAATGCTTTCCAAAACTTCCACGGAAACTCTCACTCTAAAAACCAGTTGATCGTCTTTTTTGAAAAATCGATTTGACAAAACAGCCTCCTGCCTTCATACTGTAGGTACAGGTACTGAGATAACACTTTGAAATTGGTATTTATATTTTCTGGGCTTTAGATTTTCCGATGTCAAAATTGGACTTAAACTTTGAATTTTCACTTGGCTAAAGGTCTTATGGTGAGCTGTATGGCTCTATTGGCGTAAACCATAAATCCGGAACACAGCGGTGGCGCCAGCATAGGCAGATCCGGGGGGGGGGGCGTAAAGGGCGTATCCCCCCCCCCTCTCGCTCGAATAAAAGGAAAGAAAAGAAGGAGAGGACGGAGAAAAAATGAAGGAAGGAGGAAGGACGCTTATATTTTGGTGATTGATCATACTGAAATTGTCTTAAACTGCTTAGATGCCTTAAAATCTCGAAAATTTTCTGGGGAGCCCCCCCCCCCCTTTGGAATTGTCTGGATCCGCTCATGGGCGCCATGGGGTGGCATAAAACGTATGCGAGAGATGAAACTTGGGAAATTTCGGCGAAAAAATTCCAGAAATTCCACAGACTTGAGAAACTTATGAAAATCATGACACTTTTTAAAAGTATTTTTGAGGTGCTAGGTTTGAAAGCCGCACTTAAATGCAAGAAACCTCGATTTTCGGCATCTAATTTTCAATTGTAAATTTTTTAAAATCTAAAATGAGATTATTAAACTTAAAATTTCTGGAAATATTCCTAGAGAAATTTTGTGAAATTTTGCCATTCTTGGTGGCGTCCCCTACGCGGAATTTCTCACTACGAGTCTCAGAGGCTGAACATACGTCTTGAACTGCCATACTAAGGAAGAACGCCGTATGAAAATTCGAGAGTTGCCAAATTTCCCTCGATAAAATGTTTACTTCTGAGGAAAGCTATGAATATTTGTCCTTAAAAATATCAGGAACTTCAGGTGAAATTGCGAACAAAATCATCTGAAAAAGTAGAAGAAAAGTATTCACAAATTTCCCCGAAAATTCGTGATTTACACAAGGAAATTTGGCAACGCCTCTAAGTTCATACAGCGTTTTTCCTTAGCACGGCAGTAAAGCTCCGCTCAAAAGCTCTACACTCACGCTTACCACGACGACGCGGGTCGCCTCGGGGGTCGGTTACCGGTCCAATTCAGTGGCGTGGCGTGCTTGGCGATACATCGATTGATCTGCCATTTAAACCTATGGATCAGTGGCGCGGCGTGCTTTGCTATATATCGATTAATCTGCCATTTAAACCTATGGAAAATAATCGATAAACAGGGTGTTCGTGACAAACACCTTAATAATCGATTCTTTACTAATAGCTTCAAATGGGGAAGTATCGATAATCGATTGTTCACGCCACGCCATACTGCTATGGAAAAGGATCGATTATTAGGGTGTTTGCAGCGAACACCTTACTGATCGATTCTTTATCATAGGTTTAAATGTCAGAACAATCGATACATCGCAATTCACGCCACGCCACTGGTCCGGTTGTGGCTGTGGGTTGGACGGTCGGATCGCTCACCGACCGGCCGACGACAGACCGACTCCCCGGGCTCCGCGGTCAATGCATGCTGCGGTCCCCGCCGCCTGGCGCCCGGTCGGAGTAAGGCAAGGGCCGGTGCAGAAAAAGCCTCCTGTTTTACTCACCTCAGCTTCGTTCCAGATTCCAGCGGCTCAGCGTGCATCGGACGCCGACGTGCGCATGCCCGCGATGGAGACGACGAGCTACGCAACCACCTTCTGGCACGTAAACGACAGCTAATTGGAGGTGTTGCGTCGATGCAGCTACAGGCTGAAACAGAAAGGAAAAGGTGGTTACAGGCTGAAACAGAGGGGAAAGGTGGTTACAGGGGTGCTCGCGAAGTTGTGAACAGGTTCGGGGCGGATATGGGGGGAGACTCCATGGGGTGCGGCCTGTGGTGGTGAAATTTTAGCGGCGGAAAATTACGGAAACGAAGCGGAGAAAGCCACTGGGAAAACCCGAAGCGCCTTCAATTTTGGAATATGCAACACGCACATCCGTGGAACACGAATAATTGCATCAAGGCGCTACAATCAACCCTATGTGTGGTCTTTTAATTGTAAAGCGGAGCGGAGGCGCCCTCAGTTATTAAATATGCAAAACGTTAACCAAGGAAATGAAAATGAAAAAAGCTCGAATATTTTTGTTAAAAACTGCGAAGATAAATTTTAAAATAAGATTGTATTAGTTGTTTCCATAACTTGTAAATCATGAATTGCCTAAATTTTTATTTACATACTTTTAAGTTTAAGAGAAAGATCTCGCAAAATATTCGTCAGAAATCTGTGGGTGAGGGACATTCGCAATGTACATGTATACATTAATGTAAAGATCACATTTAAAATTAACGACGTTAAGTTGGCGTGATTTTAACATTTCGACCAGCAAGTCCGCGGACCGGCTTACGAGTGCGCAGGCTGGGCAAGAACATTGGCCAGTTCGCGAACAAAAAAATTCGCATCGCCGAAGTGTGCTTTTGAATGTTATTTTGAAATAGGTACGTTTCCCCGTTTTATTGAATGAAGATCTCTGCCACTGACGGTATGATTTCTAAATATCAGTGTTGCGCATAGGACATTTATCTTGTAATCTACCCCACAAAATGAAGGCGTAATATAAAAATTTGACTGCGCATTATTTTACGAGTTCTCCTCAACCTTCATCGTCTTCTCGTCGAACACTTCTGATCATTAGACTAATTAATGGTCAAATTATTTACTGCTATACTGCCGTGCTAAGGAAGAACGCCGCGCCGTATTAGCTTTCAGACGTTGCCAAGTTTCCTTCGATGAAAACCGAATTTACTGGGAAAATTGTGAATATTTGTTCCTAAAATTTTCAAACAGTTTAGTACGCAATTTAATTTAAGATATCTGAAAATGTCAAAGAATAATGTGCATGAATGTCGTCAAAAATCAAGAGAACTATGGCAACCCTCAAATGTTTATACGGCGCTCTTCCTCAGCACGGCAGTATAAACCTAACTCCGGTTCAACGAACTTCCTGACGGTAGTGCATCAATCATATCTTGACAGTGAAAATCCAACATACGGCTAGCTGTTTTACTGAGTACGTTAATGAGCTGAATGGGCCTGTTGCAAACTTTTGCTAGAGCAAAAATAAGAGTTGTTTCTTATAGATAATGCCTCAAAAATCACGATGAGCGCATCGGCAAAGTCCGAAATGCACTCATAACTTCACAATCTGCGTAAGAAATTTGCGTTTTTTTAAGCTTCCCGCTTCAAAAACGATACTACGGCACAGGTGAACATTTTGTTAGAGGAGTCGCTCCATCGTCGGCGATATTCATCATGGCCGACACTTGCGCGCAGTTCCGCGCGTAATTCGAGGAGAGTTCAAGGTCAATTAAGGCGGGCGAGGAAAATATGAACGTAAACACGCCGATTGTTATCTGGTCTAATCCAGTTCAGGTATTATCTCGTCCCATCACACGTGTTTTGGCGGATTGGCGTCGGCCATGATGAGTATTGCCGACGATGGAACGACTCCTCTTACAAAATGTTCACCTAAGCCGTAGTATCGCTTTTGAAGCGGGAAGCTCAAAAAACCGCAAATTTCTTACGCAGACTGTGAAGTTATGAGTGCATTTCAGACTTTGCCGATGCGCTCATCGTGATTTTTGAGGCATTATCTATAAGAAACAACTCTTATTTTTGCTCTAGCAAAAGTTTGCAACAGGCCCATTGGCGAAGATCCAATGAGATCTGAACGTGCAAAATTAAGAAACGCACCATATACAAAGGAAACTGCCATTTTGGTCATAAGTAAAAAACACCGTATTTTTTTTCTTTGCTGTGCTTTGACGATGTTCATCACACAGCCTAGACAAATTTCTGCTGTCGGATGCAGGAGCTTGATTGGTTGGTGATTGCTGGCCCCAACAAACTGATTTAGTGACTATAAATCATTCCCTATTCGATGCATAATGCTGCCCTGGTAAAAATTGGCGATAAGAGCTACGTTTCAAAATACCATAGGAATTCTTATTGCCGGCTAAAGAAGGCTACAGAAAATCATATAGCTGGCTGTAGAATGCGGAGAAAATCACACGGCCGGGCTATACGAAGTGATAAAAAATTATGCAGCCGGGCTATAGTTCTTATCGCCAGGCTTTACACTTTATCGCCTGGCTGTTGCTTTTTCGCCATCGATTATAAAAGGCTATAAGGAATTGTGTAGAAATTCGTGTGCTTTGGGAATCATTAAGTTTGATACGGAACCACCTTAATATTTACAAAACACACATTATATTTTCCTTTAATACATATTTTTTTTCATCAATTAAAATGAGAATAATCCATACAGGATGTGCAAACATTTCAAAATCATGAGTTGAAAAACGCTGACTCCGCCAGATTAAATATTAGAGCCTAACACAAAGCGGAGCGGCGACGCACTGGCGCCTACAAACCTAACAGGGATACTTCACGCATTGCGCAACGCGTGAAGTATCCCTGTTAGGTTTGTAGGCGCCAATGCGTGTTTCGCGCTGGCTGCCCGCCTGCCACGGCGCTTGAAGCAACTATTTCACACCAGAGGTATTGCACAGTATCATACGAAACTGTAGGCGCTCTGATATATTAGGAATGACAGACGCAGGCATCCATCAAAAGTACGGAGCTTTCCTCGCAAAATAAATCAAGATACTACGGCCCAAAAAGAGAGCAGTATTCCAAAAACTCACTAAGTCCTAGCATCCGTAATTAGTAACGTTTAGCATACACTTTATCGCCTGGCTGTTGCTTAATCGCCATCGGCTATAAAAGGCTATAAGAAATTGTGTAGCCGGCTATAGAAGCTATTGGAAATCTTACAGCCGGCTGTAGGTCTATGGTATTTTGGAACACAGATTCTACTGCCAATTTTCACCAGGGTGTTCTATTATCTATTGTTTTTCCGAGCTTTTTAAGATAGCGGCATAATGAAAGTCATTGTATCGAATGATGCGGCCACCAAAACAGTCCATATTACTAGATCATCTGCCTGCATTAAAAAATCAATAGCAGATATTCCCTCCTTAAGTGTAGCCAAAAAGGTCGATTTCTCTTACACAATAGTGAATCCAGTTACTGTATAATCCAGTATTAAAATGATTCCTCATTCTGAAATCGTTAGAGATATCGATCATGTAACAGAAACTGGATATAAATTTCTGGATTTAAGATCACTTTTCACTAAATTACCGAACTCCGATCGATTTAAAATTACGAGTATGAAAAGAATAATTTAATTTTTCATCATTGCCTGCTGCTATTATCACAGACAGGAGAGACTCCACAACGTTTGAAAAGCTAATATCATTGTAAATTCATATCTGTTAAAAGATACTTTATTTTGCCGAACAATTTTTACATACCTGCATAATGCATGCGATCAATTCCATTTATCGGGGAGTGAACAGTAGTTGACAGCGTATCGTAAGTACCTGCCCGCAAGTGCCAAGTTACAGTACGTACAGATACATATCGACGGTGAAACTACCAAACCACGTATCTCGTTTGCGGTGTTTAAAAATCTCCACTCACATTTTATTTTTTTGAAGTAGACCAAATTAATATCATTCCTTGAAATTTTCACAGAATTTTCTCCGCACGAAGAGGAAAAATCACAGAAATTTTCAAGACTAGACGTTAAGTAGCTAGTTTTTCATTTAAAAAATGAAGTATGACAGGAAGTCTGCGACGTCGCAAACCGAGATACGTGGTTTGGTAGTTTCACCGTCGATATTCAGTGGTCAGTGGAATGAGCATCGAATGATAATTTGAGCTATCGAAATCTCGTTTGTACCTTTGTAGATTTTAAAAGTGCAAATTAAACCACGTTCTTCGCTCGGAATTTCAAATCCCAGGAAGAACCGCGTCTTTGTGATGACGCAGATATACTGCAGAGCAATGACTGAACAATGAAAGTATAATCATGAGTTACGGTTTTACTTTAATTCTGACGTATTGCCCCCGTGAGAAAAGAAGAAGAATAAAATCATGAATTGACATGGACATACATGTACATTTTTTGGTCCGAGCCGAGGATCCTTGCTAGCATTCTCGGTGACTGTTACGTTTGGGTCTCAAAAAACGTAAAAAACTATAGCAACGTACGAAGTAGGAATCCATTCGGGAGTTTTTGAGGGTGGAAAGGGGGAGGGGGTAAAAAATTACAAAAAAAAAGTCAGCGTGCATGAAATTTTGTTCAGTCTTAAAAATCTTTTATACATTTGTAAAATGCTCGCGATTTTTTTTTTTTTCTTTCTTTTTCTTTTTCTTTTGAGAATGCGTGTACGGCTCGCACTAGGTGGTTCTCAAATTTCCTAGGAACCGCCAGATCCGTAGAAACATTTGAGTATAAATTATTCATCGCACGTAATTAGCAACCGCCGACAATATGCAAACCACTAGTGATAAATAAAAAGGCGAGAGAAAGAGAGAGATAAAAGAACAAGATTAGAGTGCTAATTATTTTTCCATTAATTGGAGCAGACACTTTTTTCCGTAAATGCATAGTATCAGATGGCACACTCATTTGATCGTGTGGTGAATTCTTTGCGCGTTCGGGTCGAATAGGCAACTAAACTAACTTCGCGAAGAAGCGTGATGTATCACGGCACAATTAAGGCGTTTTAATCCTGCATCGTGCATTTAAAGGCAATTACCCATTTACGTTTACGTTTTATTGCGATTTAACGAAAAATGCGCGAGCCGCTTAAAAATTGCTGATTATTTGCCAATGCCATGGCGATGGCTGAGCGTCAAAATGACGGAATCCGCTTGCGGTGCGTTCCGTAATTTTTGCTCTGATTTTTTCCTTCCGAGGGGAGACGAACGAACTTTATGGCTTGGAATTTTCATGGAGTATTTTTTGAACGCGCGGAGGTAAAATCAGGGGAAATTGAAGAATTAACTTTCAGTATATTTTTTCAAGAAAAAATACAGTATGACATAAAGACAGTAGCTTCGGGAACTGACCAACTTTCCAAATTTAGGAATCAATACGTAAAAAATAAAACTGAAAAAATTAAGAAAAGTGTTATAATGTATGAAAATTACAATATAATGAAAAAAATCGTTGAAATAACGCGAGGTAGCATTTTTAAGTGAAAAAACCTGGAAAAGATTTCTTGGATTATGTATTTTAATAATGATTTTCGCTCTTGCTTTTTATGGGTTTTTCACGCGATACTGCTGATAGGGATACTCCGTTTTTATTCCCTTGGTGAAAGTTTTGCAGTATGAATATACGTGATTAAAAGAATCTCTGAAGCTTTGAAAATTGAGGTTCAATGTTATTTTCTAATTCGGGAAAAGATTTATCGATTTATAGGTGGGCTCATCTTACACTATAGTGTCATAAGTTGCATGATCGTCTGTTAATGTACAAAAAAAGGTCAGAAAAAACGACGATGTACTTATAGAATGCTTGCTTGTATTTTCCTCCTATCTAAGAAAATTATGTAATTAAAGTCTTGTAAATTTTTTTGCTGTGAGTATGTAATAATTTTTTCTGCGTGATTCTTCAGCCTATAGTGTACAAAACCGATACAATGATCGTCTAAAAACTTGAAGAAAAAACACAAACAAACAAAAAAATGGGAAAGTTGGAACCAAGAAAGTCATTAATGCGTTCGTTGTAATCAGAGCTGTTGACCGCGATTTTTTCTCGGCAAGGAAAAACAGGTAGGTAGGAGCCTCACTACGACCGAAATGCTCATCTTCGCTTTTAGTTTTATTGAAGGGGAGGGGGACACAGAAAGGAAAAAAAAAGACTGGAGAGAACGAGAGAGAAGATAAAGTTCAAGATTCGCGAGAGGGGATAATTAAAAATTAAGTCGACTCATTGCCAAGGCTGGACACGTAGGACCTTGGCGTCTCCGTGCAGGAGCGACAAAATTAATTTTATTTCAGCGGGAGCAAAGATCAACATCCGCGGGTGGTGCGAACTTTCATGATTTGATGAGGAATTTTTCGCTGTTATTAATAACCGGATTCTAAACTGGTGCGGAAAGGAAATTCACATGGTTCAGCTATGTGCTGGTCTACGCGGGCAATAAGTGCATGCGTCATTAGGAAAAAGGAACGTTTTACTTTTCCAGTGGTGAGTTGAATTAATGCGTAGTATTGTGGATTTATTTGTAAATAATAGCTTTAGTTTATTTTATACGATAAATCGCGAAAAATAAAATTTTACTTGTTTTTGTTCAGTTTGGCAGAGTTTATAGAAGCAAGTTACCGGAGATTTGTAGCAAATTTAATCAAGTATATTCAATTCGGAGCAAATTATTTAATTTACTTTTGAAAAAATAACCAGTGGCGTAGCGTGCTTTGTGATATATCGATTGACTGCCACTTGAACCTATGGAAAAAGATCGATAGACAGGGTGTTCGCAACGAACACCTCAATAATCGATACTTTACCCTAGCTTCAAATGGGGCCATATCGGCAATCGATCATTCACGCCTCGGACCTCGGCAATGAAAATAACATCATGCTAATTTGAATGAAACTTTCGCCAAGTTTGAAACTAGAGTGCGCATTTTTTTAAGCTCGGAAAAATTGATGATAGGTATAGTTTGTTCATTGTCGATAACTTTTCTTGATATCCCATAGGTCCCACTTCGGTCCGGGGGGCGGTAGGGAGGGGGGTGTCCGGGGGGCTGCCTTCAACATTTTCCCGGAATTTTAAATAATTTAATATGCAGTTTGAGTAATTTTCGTCACGAATAATTACGAAATATGAGCGTCTTTCCTTCTATCCTCCGTTCCTTAGGTGTAAATATCCTCAGATGTTAAGACACCTCCTAAAAATAAAACTCCCTCTGTCTTCCTCCCTTTTTCTCCCTATTTTTTCGGGCGAACAGGGGGGGGGGGGGGAGTGGGCGTATGCCTCCTACACCTAAACTTGAACATTGGGTGACTTAATTGGGCACACATAGTAGCGTGTCTTCTTTCCTTTGTCCTGCGATCCTCTGAAAAACTTTTCAAATAAATTATTAAGGATACGCATCGTCAACTATTGATTTGACAAGTTTTCCAGGAGATCGAACTAAACCAAGGAGAGCATACGTTAAAGGAATAAGTTCTCGTATGAGCTCACACTAAATAATCGATTCATGTCGGAGCACCTGGCCCCTCTAAGAATCGATACATCTCCATAGGTTTAAATGGAAAAAAGACAAGGTTGCCAATTTGCTGAATCCGCCAATGTCGTTATAATGGCTTCAAAAGGAGCCTATTCGTATCTTCTAAAAAACAGTAATCCACTGCTTGTCTCTCATAAAAATTCAAAGAGGAAATGACGTTCTGAGAAACAATAAATTCATCGAAAAGATTTACATAGCACTGACGCACTACTTAGTCAATTGTATTTTGGCTCAAGTTACAACGAGTATGCAATTATGCATGTCTAGAGCCGGTTAAAGGTAACAGGTAGGATTTAACGAAATGCTGATTTGGAGGGAAAATATTTACAGATTTCCTCGAAAATCCGTATTTTATCGAAGGAAATTTGGCGACGTCTGATGGTTCATGCGGCGTTATTCCTTAGCAAGGCAGCATTGTTTTGGGTCCAAAGTTTTTTATGGGGCGTCCAGTGTCCACACTCTGACTTCATCTATAAAGATACCAGCGGGCCGATTATTGAAACTTATAGACAAAGCTATAGACAAAGACGACAAAAGGGATTTGGAGGGATCCTATTGGTGGAAGCAGGTGGTGGCAATGGACATAGGAGGTAGGTAATAGACTAACTAACGGCAACCCACTGAAGACCCGACAGTTAGTCCATCATTTTCTTCCTTAGTCTATAAGAACCAATCATGTCAACCAATAGGATCGCTCCATACTTCCTATGTCTTCTTTGTCTATCGCTTTGTCCATCAGTTTCAATAATCGGCCCGCAGAATACAACCAGTAGCGTACGGCGTGGATGATCGATTATCGATATTTCTTCATTTGAAACTATGGTAAAGAATCGATTATTAAGGTGTTCGTTGCGAACACCCTGTTCATCGATTCTTTTCCATTAGTTCCAATGGCAGATCAATCGATAGATCGCAAAGCACGCCACGCCGCTGGATACACCTAATAATGTGATGCGCGGTGCGCTGTCGCCAAAAGATAGATGACTCGTCAGATCCAGCGATTTCTATATTTTTATTTCCTCCGACAGCTGAACTGTTTACCAAATACGCACTAGAGAGGAGAACCAAAACAACATAACACCAGCAACAGAATATACATTTCATGAGTGAACAGTGAAGTCGAGGGATATAATTTTGTCTCGGTGTTATTACTCCTTTACAACTCTGCTGAGCTGCTTGTCTCGGTTGAGCAACGCGTAGTTGCACCGACACTGACGGCCCTCGGCTAACAAAACATGCTCTCTGACTCCGATCACACCTGAGATTTTAAATTGTAAATCAAGAAACAGCATTGATTCGATTCCACTAGATTTACATTTTATTCAATCAGCACATCAGCGCGAAGCCCGCCTGATATGATTGAGAGAAAAATGAGATAGAAAGCTCCTGGATCGGATCCAGCTCGTTTGGTTGCCTAGACTCCTCATTATTTTTTATACTATGTGCATGGAGGAAAGACTGGAAAGAGAAAAAAAAGATGGAATCTGCCGGGATTCTAAATTCATTAACAACAAACATATTAGTTTTTAATAAAGATCTAAGTGTCAGTTCTTGGCGTTAGCTTGATGATTCATAGTACCTTTGTAATGTGAGTATGTATCTAATTAGTTGTCTAATTTTGCTTTGTGATTACCTACGGAGTAATTTTGGAAATAGTATATGATGCATTATATAATGCATTTGAATTCCTAGGTTTCACCTGACTCAAAGCGTTTGCTGCTATTATCTAGAAGCGCTCCGACTCATTTATCAGAGAATTGAGCGTTTCCTATCGGCCCCTCTGCAATTATGAGATTAGTCCATGAATCCTTTAGGAACTTAAATTAATGACTCAGATGGTGCTTTTGAGCCAACTTTCAAAGAATTAAAGGCATTTTTTCAAAATCTACAGTCCATGAGCTCTCCGTGTGACCGAAGTGCTCTCCTCGCTATATGACGCGTAACCCTTCAATTTTTAGTTTAGTCCAAAGACCTCGTAGGAACTTAAATTAATGAACCAGGTGGTGCTCTTATGCCAACTTTTGAAGAATTGAAGGCATTTTTTTTTATTTTTTTTATTTTTTTAAAATTTACAGTCCTTGAAAATGAGCTGTTTCGCGGAGCAAAGTGCCTACTTTTGGGCCTCGTAATCTCTTGAATTTTGAGTTTAGTCCAAAGATCTTTTTGGAACTTAAATTAATGACCCAGGTGATGTGCTTGATGCCCATTGTTAAAGAATTAAAGACATTTTTCAAAATTTACAGTCTTTCAAAATGAGCTTTCCGTGTGATTTTGCTAAAAATGGACAATTGAGCGTAGCCCCCCCAAATTTTAGCGTACCTCAAAATCGTTGGACGTGCATAAGGAGACCATAGATATGGTGTCCTGTGCCAATTTTGAATGAAATCGAACAGATAGATTCTGAGATATCGCTGTAGACAGATTTGGGGGACGCCACACGGACGGACACACATTTTTTCAAGTATGGTTATTTTTACTCCTGGGACCTTAAAACGTCTAGAAATGATGAAATTTCAACTTTTTTTTTTTTTTTTTTTTTGGAGGATGACAATACTTCCTCTCTACCCTATGGGAGCGAGAAAGTAAAAATACCGATTGGTCAATGGTCATATTAACCGATCGTCTGAAGTCAGTTCGAGTTGTATCGGTTTAATCGAAACTCATGGAGTGATGTACTTGTGAGTTTTCGAGTAAATAGCGCTCCTCGGTACATTTTTTTTTTTTTTTTTTTTTTTTTTTTTGCAGAGGCGGATCCAGCAATTTGGCAACACCGGACTTCCTCCATTTAAACCTATGCTAAATAATCGATTCCTTTCGGAGCACCTGGCTCCTCCAAGAATCGATACATACATATCCATAGGTTTAAATGGAGAAACGGAAATGTTGCCAAGTCGCTGGATCCGCCAATGTTTTTTTTTGCTAATTTTAAGTCACGAAATGTATAGGTGCTAAAATGAAAAGCTCCTCAACCAATACACATTCGGTGATTGAAACTATCATAGTAAATCAAATGAACTTGATATGTATGTGTGTGTCTCGTGCAAGTATCGGTTTATTCCTGCGGAGCATTCACTATTCCCAATGACAGTTTCGCGGACCAGACATCAAACAAGGAATGAACTAAAGCAATTTTCATCAGGCGAAGGGCCATGAACTAATGGCACCATCCATTACACGATTTATTTATTGATCTTATCACCCTTTGCAATGTTAATGGCGCGCTCGTGAATGTGATCGGAGCTGTGGGGCCCGAAACGCCTTCAGTTAGTTGATTAGGCAAAACAACCCACTACCGCTGATATAGTTGCATGTTCGTTGATTTTGCCTCATGTCGACGGCAGGCCCGCCACATCCCATCTCGGGCCCTGGTACCAATTTTCTGGCCCGGGCCCCTAGCACAGGAGGGGGGGGGGTCCGGGGGGCCTCCCCCGGAAAATTTTTGAAATTTTAAATCTATTTGGACGCATTATGAAGCTCTTATGATGCAGATTTTCCATCAATTTCTGCAGAATAATTACGCCTTTTTGTTTACTTTCAGCACCGAAAACTTTCGAATTGTTGCATTCAAAACATCTATAAATTTTTTTTTGAGGGGGCAGATGATAATTTTCAATTCTATATGGGGAGCCGGGCCCCCCTGGACTCCCCTTTCGTAAGTCTATGGCAAGGGAGTTAAGCCATTGAAGTCGAGGATGCCCAGAAAGGAGCCTCTTAGCATCCGACAACGGAAGAAAATGAAACACAGTTACTAAAAAATCATTCTACATATACTCAAAATCTTGAAAATCTCTAAAAAAGTAAGAAAAATTTTATAGTGCCCTAGCGTGTTTTTGAAACTTTATTCACCTTTTGCGCAATTTTTAGGGTAATTTTTTCACTTTTCCCTACGAGACAAGGGTTACACATGAATTCGTAGTGGTTTGTCACCTGCGTCACGGGCCCCTCCAGGGCCCGGGCCCCGGTACCAAGGACCCAGTATCCCCCCCCTTGTGGCGGGCCTGGTCGACGGTGAAACCACCAAGCCACGCATCTCGGTTTGCGACGTTATAGACTTCCTGTCATACTTTAATTTTTAAATTTAGCGCCTACAAAAGTGCAGGAACGCCTCACGCATTGCGCCAAACACGGTGCGTTCGCTGGTCGGCGCGAGAGGCATATTAGCGCCTACAAGAGTGCAGGAATACTTCACGCATTGCGCCTAGTGCATGGCGGTCGCCGGTCGGCGTGAAACGCACATCGACGGCGAAACCTTCAGACCACGTATCTCGTCTTGCGACGTTGTAGACTTCCTGTCATACTTTATTTTTTAAATGGAAAACAACTCAACGTCAATTCTTTAAATCGTTCGTGTTTTCTCTTCTCTGTGCGAAGAAAACCTCTGCAATAATTTCAAGAGATGATATTGATTTGTTCTCCTTCAAAAAAATAAAATGGGAACGGGGATTTTCAAACACCTCAAACGAGATACGTGGTCTGGTAGTTTCCCGTGGATAGGTGTTCTCGTGAGAGTGTTAAGTAATTAAATTAAATACTCGTATGTATATTTTAATATTTCCAAAAAAAAAAAAGACAAATAATTTCATAATTCCTGTTTTTTTTCATGATGATTTTACTGCCCAGATTTACTCTGTATATTTAATGAAATTATTTTAGTTTATTTGAATCATGTACAAGAAATAGTCTTGTAGTAGTTACGTTGTACTAAAATATAATTTCTTAAAAAGAAAAAAAAAATCCCGTGTAGTGTATCATGCACGTCTACGAGAAAGAAAAGGGACCTCAGTCCACAGAGGTTAAATTTTCAGTAGACCTATTTTTCTGAAGTTGGGACAAAAAATCAGATTTTGTGATTCTAACGGAAAACCTCCTAAAGTATGACCGTTTAACCCCGCGAAACCCTGCAATGCACTGAAAAAAAAATCTCGGTGTATTTACTAAGAAAAGGGTAAAATTACCAAGAATTCAGGGTTCTATTTGATCCCAGTTTTTTCTTGGTAAAATTACCATTTGTGGAATTGCTACTTTTACCGAGAAATTTCGGTGAAATTATTGAACTTTCTCGGTAATTTTACTGGACCTTGGTAAAAACGCCAATATTTTTTATCGACTGTGGTAGAATTACCGAGATAAAATGGCAAAGTTACCGGGAATTGATTACCAATAAAAGTGGTATTCTTACCTGAAAAAAAACAGTAAAATTGCCGGTTTTTAGGTAAGCTTAGCAGTCTGTCTTGGTAAAATTACCAATAATTGGTGAAAAAAGTGAGATGGTAAAGGTACCAACGGACCGTGGTAAAAACACCGAAAATTTTTTTCAGGGTGCCTCTGTCGATTACATAGTTATGTATATCAGCCAAAGTGCAATGACAGGACCTCGCATGCAGTCATCGTCCGAAGTGTTGACGTGAAGGTCATGGCTGAATTTCTAGAGCTATTACCAGGCTCGAGCGGACCACTTAACGCGCACGACAACCGATCGCTAGAGAAACTGCCAACACACGTGCTTTTAGTTAGCCGATTGATCGCGCTAATCTAGCGGTAATATTTTCACATAACGTGCTCGCTTTCCGTTCTGGTTATATGGATTGCATTTTGCAAAAAGGAACCAATAGCATTGCAATGTTGCTAAGATTGTGCAACTTCTTTTGTCTTGGAGGAAAAACCCGATTATCCATTAATAGTTTCTATTTTACTTGATAAAAACTGTAAATTTAAGACAAAAATTACCATCTAAATTTCATAGTTTTTCACGATTTCCGTAATTTTATTGCAAAAGATGAAGTTGCACAATCTTAGCATCATTGCAATGCTAGTGGTTCCTTTTTGCAGAATGCAATCCATATGGTGCAAGTTGGGTCTGTCGCGTCTTAGCCTCGCATTGAACAGAACTATAAAAATTCTGAGGAAATGTAGAAAATGCATGTTGCAAACTTGTATACTAGGATAGAAAGGCGTCAGCATGAGAGAAAGGGTAGGAGAGGGAGGGAGGAAAAATGAAATTTGCAAAAAAAAAAAAAAAAAAAAAAAAAAAAAAAAAATCTGCATAACCGCTTTAATGTAAAAATATAAAGTGCCCAGTTAAATTTGGCAATAGCTGATGAGGCTTGGTTCTTTTCTACTTGACGCGGTCCAAATAGAGCTCTCCTCAACCAGTGGAATGTACTCCTAAAAAAATCCTCGACCAGTGGAGCGTGCCCGCAAAAAGGGTCCTTGGGCAAGTGGGGTGTACCCTTACGAGGAGCCAGCGCAAACTTCTAAAAATTGGTCCCCTTATATTTCGAGCATACCATTAAAAATGGTTCCATCCACCAGTGGGACATATTCTCATACAAACAATTAGAATAATGCACACTATATACCTCTTCACCATACAGCGTCCCCCCCCACCAATGACCTTAAAACGGACCCTATAAAAAAGACCTTTCAAAAAGACCTCCTTAGAGGAAGCCTCTCTCAACCAGAAGATTGGAGTTCGCGGGGGAGGGGGGGGGGGTGTTAACATAGCGGGGACAGAGGGATTTCGTAACATACAACTGAAGTCAGTGCCAAAAAGTACGAAGACCGCGGAGCAAATAATTCTGAAGTCAGGCTTGGAAAAAATTGGCGTGGTGCTCGTAGAAATTGATCTCGCAGAGGAAGTACCATGCTGACTTTTTCAAAAGTAGCCGTCTGCAGTGACTGGTTTCACTCTTTTTCGGAACTGACTGTGTTACGCGGCACTAACCTCATTATTAACTCTGTTAGAATAGCAAGTACTGTTTGCCATTTTTACGGGGGATATTCTAATAGTGTTGAGAGCGCCGCGTCAGATTGTGCAAGAAGGATAGACATTATCAGATTTATATCTTACGGTCTATGATCCGAGGGCTTATATTTGTGCTTTTGAAATTTTATGGAGTCCAGAGCTCGGTCATAAAAGCAACTTTGCCGCTGAACATTGCACAGTAAGGCAGGTGGCCAAGTTCTTGTATTGCGACCATTTTCACACGATTATTATGATCGGATCGTAGCTTCAGTATCAGATCATAGGACGTTAGCGAGTTGAGGAAAACCCTAGGAAAACCTTCCCCTCACAAGAATTTACTACGTGTTAAATGATTCTTTCGCGTTCGTAATTGGACGTATTTCTATCAAACGAAACTATGTGCATTGAGACATGAGCCCTGAGACCCATAAGAATATATGCATTACAGGGCTCACGTCACAATGCACAAAGTTCCGTTTGATAGAAATACGTCCAATTGGTGATCATGCACTTGAAAAGAGCTACCGTTCGACGATAGTTTACATTTTCTTGATCTTCCTTATGATTAAAAATTATTATCTCCGCTTTATAATGACATCGTTAGCACCGTTAGGTTCAATATTCCGATCGAGCCAAGCGGAAAATCAAGTTTTTTCTTACTTTATTCCCTAGCCTGAATAGCTTCCAGTGATGAAAAAAATAAAAGAAAGAAATGATACATGTATTTAAAAATATATAAGAAAATGCCATGAGTGCTCAGTCCTATCGATCAAGAGCTTGCTTAGGTACTCCTTTCACTTTTTTCTCCTTTTTAATGTATGATTCTTGTAAAAAAAAACATCCTCTAAAACGTAAATACGACTTTTCATTACTAGATTTTTTTTAAAAGAAACTTGACAGGAATCAGAAGTTCCTTTGGTTCCGGTAGACACGTAGGTTAAATATTTCATTTTTATGTTTAGGGAGAGTGTCGTTTTTATTGAATAAGTAACGAGGAATTAAAAAAATGGTGTCTTTTAGCTTTTCTCTCGAAAATTCCTTTTCTCGTTCTATTCTTAACGCTACAATCGACAACACGTACAAAAAATCCTTTACTTAGAAAGGAGAACGAAGAAAGAAAATTGAAAGAGTGGAGCTTGAGTTTGTTGACCGCCGGATGGACCAAGGTCTCAACACGAAGGACATCAATTCCACTTTACAAGAGAATTAAAATGCAAACAATTCAGAGTGTATACATTTTATCCTCCGCTAAAAAGGATGAAAATTAGTCCTTTATCGTTGTATTTACCTAAGTTTAGTAAGATTTGTTTTTTTTTTTTTTTTTTTTTTTTTTTTTTTTTTTTTTTTACCACACTGTAAGTAGCGTGTGGGAAAGACGACCTTGGTTCTATGTTCCGCTCAATCTGGGAGAGTTCATTCCACAATTAATACAAATGCCTACTTTTGTGTCTTATTTTTTATTCATTGTGTGTTTACTGTAATACATACATGAAAAGGAGACATTAGATTACACCGAATCATGGGCGGAACTAGAAACTTTTCGTGGGGGGGGGGGGGGGGGGGGGCAGAAGAGCATCGTATAAAGAGGGGTACGGAGGGAAGCTTCGGAAAATCCGGAACCCTCGAAAGATTTTGAAAACCTAGGTCGTCTCGTGAGCAATTATTAGCTGATCTCACTAAAAAACTGCTCCAATTACGATTTCTGAGATGGAAAATACGTCACGAACTTACTCAGCAAACATCCTCACATTTCTTAGGAGAAGCCGAGTGGATTTCTCGGAGCCAGGCCCCTCAGCCCCCCCCCCCCACCCCGTTCCACAAATTCATTGAACACATCTAGGTGGTTAAAATATGCTGCAAAATTTTGCGCATTGTTTCATTTAATTTGAATACGATCATTTTATTCATTTTTCTTAATTTCACTGAGACAACCTAAAATACCTATTCACTACTGTATGGTATTTCTAGCGGTAAGGATCTATCTATATACATTTATCGGAGAAGTGTAAAACATCGATGACTAAAGTCGGAAAATGCTTACATCTCCATTGTAACTCTGAAAGTCTCCGCTTATGTTTTAATTTTTTACGAAGACTAGCCAAAAATACTTCCATCAAACAGGTAAGTATCCTGTAAATATATTGGGATAAGTGCAGGAAATTCATGGACATTTTTAAGAAACTTTGGTTAGTTTTCTTTAAAATGACATTAAACATGAGCTGAGGATGGCAAGAGAAATTAATTTTTCGACTTTGGCCATCGATATAATATTGCTTAATTAGCAGAAAAGGTGAGCATGGATGGGGCTTCTCGGATTCCTTATGTAACGCTTATGCCAAAATCGCCTTCACAATATAACTATGCAATCCCACGAAATGCGGGTTTAATGGTCATCTTTCAGATTTGAGGACTACATGGAGGGAATCTCAATGCTATGCTGCTAAAAAGAAGCGACGTTGTGACCCAATCAGCGTGCTGATGAGGAAAAATCTCGTATGAGTCGTCGATTGGAGCTTAATTTCTCTCGCTTAAAAAGCTTATATTTTTTAGGAAATTCGAAAAACACTATGAGATTTTCATTAAGATATAAAGGAAAAAAATTCACGAAATTCCCAGAAACGTTGCATTTCTTCAAAGGAAATTTAGTAACGTCTAAATGTTCGTGTGGTGTTTTTTCGTATACAGCACAAGGTTGCCAAGTCTTGCGATACAATTGGGATTTTTTTACAAAAATATGTACAAGGGTTAAAATTAGGAAACGCGCTGATTTTTCAGTGCTTTCTGACAACAATGGCACACCAGTGGGTAAGCACTCGTGAAAACATATACGTAAAACTGGGAATAAAGAATTACAGATTTCAAAGATCCATTAAAAAATCATGAAAAACCCTTAACATAATGAGATTTTACATATTTCTGCCTTGTCATCACTAAAAAAACGTACTTCCTGGAATCTTGCCGTGCTAAGGGGAAACGTCGTATCTACATTCGAGAGTTGTCAAATTTTCCTGGATAAAATTTATATTTTTGAGGAAGTGGGTACACCTATTTTTCCGTGAAATTTTCAGATATTTCAAATCAAATTGCGAATAAAAGTTAACAAATTTGAAGACAAATACTCAAAATTCTTCCGGTTAATTCGGTTTTTATTAAAGGAAGTTTGGCAACGTCTAAGGCTCATATGACGTTTCTCCTTAGCATGACAGAATAAGTTGCAGTCTGAGACAATGCACATCAAAACAACAAAGCCACCAATCTACGTAAGTAGATAAATGATAATTATTATTTAGAACCTCTATCATTTGAGAGAGTTAATGACTGTCGAATGATATGCCATTGTTTGTAGGTACGTATACCCGCTAATTTTGCAATTAGCGAGAAAACCGCGCGAGGAGGAGAATTCAGCGTAAAATACGAAGATATGCTCTGAACGTGTG
The DNA here is from genome assembly GCF_918797505.1 of Bemisia tabaci. Taxonomy (NCBI): domain Eukaryota; kingdom Metazoa; phylum Arthropoda; class Insecta; order Hemiptera; family Aleyrodidae; genus Bemisia; species Bemisia tabaci. The sequence goes on from NC_092798.1 coordinate 16,208,398, forward strand.
TCGGTATCTTTAGTGCGAAAACATGAAGAAATTTTTTTGATCAGTTTCCAAAAGAGAAATTAAAGTATGACAGGAGACAAACAACGTCCTGAACAAGGCCGGATTTACCTACTTGCCGCCCATGGGCCGCCCGCATTTCGCCGCCTTCTTCTCATTCATTTTGAAACATCCATGAAAACCATCAAGTGAACGTGCCGGAGGAAGAAGGGTGCATAAGACGCGTTCACTCGTGTTGGACACACTTTTTGCGTAAGCCCTGTCAACACTACTAGCAAAAGTTCACGGAACTTCGCGCGAAAGTTCTGTTTCGTGAACCTACCTCTGTGTGGTCAAGGCCTTTCATTTGTAAGAAATGAAGTACAGAATTAAGAAAGAACAAACATAAATGTTGTTTAATAATTTTAACTTCCGCCGCCGTGCATGCCGCGCTGACCACACTGTTTGGCGCAATGCGTGAAGTATTCATGTAGTCTTGTAGGCACTGTGCGTTTCACGCCGCGTCGACCGCTGTTGACCTTACTGTGTTTGACGCAATGGGTGAAGTATTCATGCAGTCTCGTAGGCGCTAATATGTGTTACATGCCGACTGCCGCGCCGAGGGCTTCTCCTCTTCATCTTAAGTCCTCGTCATTATTTATCTCTACGCCGCGCCGTTCCAGGCCAAATTACGTACTTTGTTTCTCTCTTAACTCAACTAATTAAAGGTGCGCAGTCTTTTGTATCACCGAAATACGACAAAATTAGAAATTGGTGAACTCTCAGGAAATGAGAGATTTCGTCACCTTTTCTTGTTTGTAATTTTATTCTGAATCTGATTTTCTTGTACCTGCATTTAAAACAATTGCAAAATTTGCCGCCCCCTATTTTGCCACCATGGGCCGCGGCCCATGTGGCCACCCCCTTAATCCGGCCCTGGTCCTGAACGAAGATACCGACGGTGAAACTACCAAACCACGTATCTCGTTTGCGGTGTTTAAAAATCTACGCTCACATTTTATTTTTTTGAAGTAGACCAAATCAATATCATTCCTTGAAATTTTCACGGAATTTTCTCCGCACAAAGAGGAAAAATCACAGACATTTTCAAGACCGGATGTCAAGTAGTTTTTTATTTAAAAAATAAAGTATGACAGGAAGTCTGCGACGTCGCAAACCGAGATACGTGGTTTGGTAGTTTCACCGTCGATACGTGGTTTCGCACTGGTTATCATTAGGTATACATAGAGGTACCAAAATAGTGAATACCTGATGGAATTTTACACTGTTTTTTTATTTTTTATTTTGCAGTGATATTACTTAAAAAGTAATAATATATTTGCTCTGGGTTTGAAGGGAACCGGACATATTGCGCAAAATAAGTCTCTATACAGTGTCCTTTTCTTTTCTTGCAAAAATTTTATCATGTTATATCTTCCAGACACGCGAAATTCTAGGTAATTAATGTTTATGAAAGCAAGAGGTATATATGATCCACGCTTATCAAAAATTAGGTACTACTTTTGCGATCGTTTCAACACTGTTACTGGTACACACTCGCAAACTGAGGAATAGTCGTAATAAACTCGCGCTGTAGCGTGACAGTAATTCACTTTTCCTAATAAAGTAATGGAGTAAGTATGCGAATTAAGACGTTGAGTAACTTCGATTCCACGGGAAATGCTCACATTTCCAGTATTTCGTGCATCTAGCTAATTTGGTGCTTCTCTAAGGGCACTGTTCATCGCAAGGTTTTTAATTGGTTTACCAAGGGGAAAAAGTGTACTTCGACACTGTAAGTCCGTAACCACGTGTTTGTTTCTTCGCTCCTATTTTATTTTTTTAAAATAGAAGAAGTCGACGTCATTCCTTGAAGTTTTTGCATAATTTTCTTCGCACGTAGAAGAAATATCGCTCCGGCGCAGCGGTTTTTAAGAATTACCGTTGAGTAGTTTTCCATTTAAAAAGAAAAGCATGACAGGAAATCTGCAACGTCGCAAAACGAGATAAGTGGTTGCGGACCGACATTGTCGATATGGCTGTCTCCAGACGGTGAATGATGCGTAGTGATCGAAAAATATATATATGTCTCAATAACTTTGCATCGTTGTTAAGTGGGCATTAGACTGATTTTAGGGTTATTCATAGTGTCCAAATGAGGGGCTTGGTGGACAAAGCACATAGGTGCAGTTTTTAGCCATTTCAAGAAATACTTGTTTAAAGTTTCACAATTACATGGAGCTCTATGGCAGATAGGAAGTTTAAGCTCACTTTTTAATGCTTTAAAGTTGGTTTTTTGTCGTGAATTTTTCACATGATATACTATCAAATTAGTGTCAGTTAAGTTCATGAATATCTCAATTTTTTTCAAAAACTGCGCTTATGCGCCTTTTCCTCGAATGTATTAATGGTTAAAATATTTTCTTTCGAGTTCGGATATCAACAGTGGATGGAATTTTCGACTACCCTGCAAGAGGCACATACTGCAATATTTCAATTATACAGTAAAATTATTGCTATACTGCATTAGGGTGCTGTGTATGTTGCCTATCCACTGATTGAAGGCACTCCGCTAGTTTACATTTATTGCAATAAAATCGAAAAAAGTTTCGATTTTTCATTGAACTGCATATTACTTATCTTTTTGACACATGGAACTCACGTTGTTGATTGTTTAAAATCGGCATTTATCGCCCAAATGAGGGGCTTGGGAGACAAGGCGCATAAGAGCAGCTTTTGCTGTTTTGAGGAACACGTGTTTGAAGTTTCGAAATTATACACGTATCCTAATGACGGAAAGAAAGTTCAAGCTGACTTTTTGATGCTTAAAAATTGGCTTTATTTATTTGAAATCATTAATATCTCAATTTTTTTCAAAAAACTGCACTTACGCACCTTGTCCTCCGAGCCCCTCGAATGAAGTAAAAATACTGCAATTTTATTGTGAAAAAATTTCGATTTTCATTGCAATAAATTGCAATTTAATTTCAATATTTTCATTGCGCTGTGCTACTTGAATAGTTGAATGCTAATGTAATCCCGACTCGCCTCTCCCCCCAAGTGCACTTGCGTTACTGTCGAAACCGGTTCAAGTGATCCATTCGTAAACAATTGGACCGAGCTTATCAGAAAGGAACCAATCCACATTTTCGAAAAAATTGAGTCAAGAAATGTTTTCGAGTTTCACCAGTCGCTTATTTTCTCCAGCCAAAATCTGGATATCGAAAGAAAGAAATTAGGTTGTAAAAAGAGGGGTTAAAGATTATTTTCTACATTGAGCCTTATGCAGGAATGAAACTTATTCAAACCTCCTTTTTCTCAGTTTCAACTTCATGCGGGTTGGTTCCTCTCTGATGAACTCGGTCCAGTTGGATCGCGTTTAGCAGAAAGGAACCAAGCCACATCAGCTATTGCCAAATTTAACTGGGCAATTTATCTTTTAACAAGAGAACGTTGATGCAGATTCCTTTGGAAATTTTAAGGCATTTGCCTCGCACTAAACAGAAAATTCACTGAAATTTGCAGTAAAATCTGCACAACCATTTTTATGTAAAAAATTAAATTGCCCATTATTTTGACAATGGCTGATGTGGCGTGGTTCCTTTCTGCTTAACACCGTCCAATTCTGCTATGCTTAGGGAAGAGCGTCGTATGGACATTCGAGAGTTGCCAAATTTTCTTGGATAAAATGTTTATTTTTGAAGAAAATTATGAATATTTTTCCTTAAAATTTTCAGACATTTAAGATCAGATTACAAAGAAAATTATCCGAGAAATTGGCGGGAAAATATTAAAAAAAAATCCTGAAAATAAGTGATTTGCCAGAGGAAATTTGGCAACGCCTAAAAGCTCATACGGCGTTTTTCCCTAGCACGGCAGAATAAAGAGTTGCCAAATTTTGTTTGATAAAACGTTTATTTCTGAGGAAAATTATGAATATTTTTCCTTAAAATTCTCAAACCTTATATCAAATTACAAACAAAATCTGAGAAATTGGCGGGAAATATTCAAAAAAATTCCTGAAAACAGGTGATTTGCCAGAAGAAATTTGGCAACGCCTGAAAGCTCATACGGCGTTTCTCCGTAGCACGGCAGAACTAAGAATATGGTATAGGGCACTGACCTCAGAATCGGTTGGAGCTTGATTTAATCCACAATTCGAAATTACACCGATGGAGCCGCGTTGGTTGCGTTTAGGCGGGAGCAAGCGATCGGAACTTTGGAAGCTGGCGCGTCGAGTCGCGGACACTGATATGGACGTTATCACGGACGGGACGGAGTGGTGGCGTGGACGTGCGCGGCGGCGGTGGCAAGCGGGTTGCGGGCTGCGGGTAAACTGAGCGTAAACAGAGACTCGGATCCGAGTTTAGAGCCCACCAACTGGACAACCTCAGCTCAAGTTCGAGCGGCCGCCGACTCCGACCCGGCTCCAAATCGGCCACGTTGCCACGTCGACCTGAAAATTATACAGTCAAAGTTCGTTAAGTCGAACGACGGAAACCCGCTTAAGGTGATTCGATGGACGCCATATTTTGTGTCAGAACGGCATGCGATATATCGCATCAATTGGTTCCATTTTTTCAGCTACTCGTCATTTTTCTCCAATTTTGAGATCGCAATTCTGCTGTCAGGAGACTAAAGCACTCACTTACCAGTGTTAACAAAGATATTCAACGTAATAAAAGCGTGGTTTTTTCAGAGAGAAAACATCGCATTCGATACTGATATCGAAACTGCACTCGAATACTATATTTTCTCTCTAAAAAAACCACGCCTTTATTACGTTGAATGTCTTTGTTAACATTGGTAAGTGAGTGTTTTAGTCACCTGACAGCAGAATTGCGATCTCAAAATTGGAGAAAAATGACAAATAGCTGAAAAAATGGAACCAATTGATGCGATATATCGCATGCCGTTCTGACACAAAATATGGCGTCCATCGAATCACCTTAAGTTGAAATTTTTTTCGCTCTCGGGACGCTCCTATAAGGAAGAATGTTAAAAAAACAGCACTTTAGTTGAATTAAAGATTTTTCGAGCCGGGTGAAAAGCCGCTTATGTCGAAAATTGTTTTCGAAAAACCGGAAAATGTTCCAGTTTTTACGAAAAAAAAATGTAGAAAATAAGCAATATTGACGAAAGAAAAGTGAAAAAAAAATTTGTGGTTATGTGCCTTTATACGCGAAGGAAGTGTAGAAGTGACATATCGACGGTGTAAGTCGGCAATCACATAACTCGTTTGCGGTGTCTGAAAATATCCGCCTCTATGTTACTTTTTTAAAGGAGAACAAATTGACATCATTCCTTGAAGATTCCTCATTCCTTTGCAGAATTTTCCTCGCACAGAGAAGAAAAATCACGGGAGTTTTGAAGAATTGCCGTTGAGTAGTTTTCCGTTTAAAAAATGAAGTTATGACAGGAAGTCTGCGACGTCGCAAACCGAGTTATGTGATTGCCGACTTGCACCATCGATATGTTGCTTGATAGGTTTAAAATTGCTGCATTTGGTAGTGTTTTTTTTTTTCTTTTCTTTTCTTTTTTTTTTTTTTTTAAAAAAAAGCTTGTCTCACGTCATCCCTAACTTCACTCTTGATTGAGATATGATTAAATGCAAAAAATTTAAATAAGGAATTGTAAAAATTTCAAAAAATTAAAACATTTAAACAGTTAAAAATTTAAAAAGCGCAAGAAGAAATCATTTAAAAAAAATCATTGATTTTTGTTTCGATGTAGCATTCCTGATATGAGCAATAATTCTAAATTTTGCAGGCTGGCTATTGCATTGTCGTGCAATTTTTACTCCCGAACCGGACGAGAGTATGTCAAAGATATGCACAAAGATAAAACAACCTCATAACTCAATCTACCATTTGTTGTATCATGCGTGCATCGCTGCGTGAACACTCGAAGTGCCTTCAATGTATCGCGTATGCAACACGGCCATCCTTAGCGCACGAATAGTTGCATGAAGACTATCGAACCCAAGCACGTGTCGAAAACCTTTCAATCTGCTATATCCGTTCAGGCGCTGGCAATAATGGGCCACTAGACAATAAGGTATGGGTTGAAGGACTACACAGCTTACTTACAAATTAATTCTTTATCAGGGAAAATTTGGCGACATTTGAATATTCACACGACGTCTTACCTTAGCACCGCCGAGTATGCATCACGACACAAAAAGGAACGAATCAGTCGCAGAGGTCGGACATGATTTGGACCGATTCTGCAATTTGGGAACGGCACATACTATTTCTTGATCATTCATAAAAGCACTTATCTACACACAAAAACAAATGGAGCTAACGTTGTTCCTAAAATGAGCCAGAAACAGTAGTCCCTAATTGCGAAATGTTGTGCGTGTAAAAACATGTTGTACATGTCGGTGATGGCCTGCATCTTCGTTAATATGGAACATTAATGTTTAACAGTGCTTTCATAGGGTTATTCGCTAAATTTTCTCTGCGATAAACTCCTGAAATTGTACAATGACGAGATAAACATCAAAAGTTGCATTTTCAGTCAAAGATTTCAAGTCTCAACGGCTCGTTCCACTACTGAGCGCCACGTGCAACGCTGTGAGAGCATAAAACGCCAAGACGCCTTCAAATTTTCGCTTATGCAATACGGACATCCATAGAGCACGAATAGCATTGGAATGAACCATCGAACCCAACCACACACACACGAAACCTCCCTCAACCTACAATGTCCTTTTGGGTGGTGTGGTGAACGGTGGCGCTAAGTGTAGGAACCCTCAATAAATACCCTTAACGGTGGCAAGAGAGTTACGTTACATACTGATGCAGCGAGCATTGAGCAGCACTGCAAAGGCAAAACGCGCCTTCAGTTTTTCGTGCATGCAATACGGATGTAATATAAATAATAGTATGTCTGCGACATTCATTCGGGTCCTAGCAGAAGTTTGACGTGTAAATGTGACCCTTGCAATCGCATGATAAAATATCAACAATTAGATAAGGGTCACCTCCGATTGTTACGTTACAAGAATCCACTGACTTCTTTTTTTCTTTTTTTTCCCTCTTTAACCAACGGTTTTTATTTTACAAAGTTTCAGTGAATTTTGTACACTCATTAAAAAATATAACGAAAATTTCAATGAGATATTTTCGTTAGTTTTCCATCACAAACCTTAAAAAGTCTTAGCTTTGGTGAAAGAGAGGGGTAGCGCTACGGGCCGAAGTCGGCCCCACCCAACAGGGCCAAAATCGGTCCCACCATGGATTTCTCAGCGTTTTTTTTTTTACGTTGGAAGTCTGTAACAATTTAATAAAATAATTGGTTTTAGCCGCGGACATCGAATCCTCTCAATAAGATATCCTGCTGTACTACCGTTCTAAGAAAGAACGCCGTATGAACATTCGAGAGTTGCCAAATCTCCCTGGATAAAACACGTATTTTTGAAGAAAATTGTGCATATTTTTCTTTGAAATTTTCAGATATTTTAAATTTAATTGCGAACAAAATTTTCTGACATATTAGAGGAAAAATATTCAGAATTTTCCTGGAAAAGTCCTTTTTTATTGAAGGAAATATAGCAACACCTGAATGCTCATACGGCGTTTTTCCTTAGCGCGGCAGTGTAGGTAATAAAGATGTAAATCTAGGCCTGAAAACCGAATATGCCCAATTTTCGTGTGCGTGTGTCTTTTTTAATTTAATAGTGTTAAAAAATTTGCACAATTTTGAGATAAGAAATATTTCTGACAGATCAGATCTGCAGTCAGATCTGCATGAGGAACCTAATAGCAGTTCGTTGTTTCTAAAATGAGCTAGAAATAGTGGTCCCATGGTGCAAAATAAAGTCCAAATATCACCTTCGATCGAACGAATTGCAGTTGCTCGGTCTGCAGTCACTATCTGGTTTCTTTCTTTGCCTTGTCATCGTAAATTCATGATTAACCAGGTTGCAGTGTCATAAAATTTCTATGAGCCGGCGAATTAGTCAGATGCAGTTTATTACAAACTTGACTTTGTGCGTTGATCGCTCAGGACATCTCTCAGAGCTCAGAGCGCTCAAGCGCCGTGGCACGCTGCGGCGCGGCGGGTGGGCAGCCAGCGCGAAAAGCGCCTTAGCGCCTACAAACCTAATAGTAGGGCGGATAAGCATAACAATCGTGCATTTCTGGAAGAAAGCATGAAACTTTCAGGATATCATCTTTACCTATAGAAGGTTCAATTTCGCAAGTGAGCCCAAAATTCTGAGGCCATGGGGGCCGGGGGGCAGGGGGCCCTGATTTCGCTGTGTTTTGCCGAATTTTCGCGTTGGATCATCGTGAGAACGCCGTTAACAATGTAAAATGTGATCAAAACCTGTGTAAACGTCATTAATAGGTTCTCTCAAACAGTATCCTAAAATGCTAGCACTGTCCGATCCCGGAGTACCCCTCAAAATGCCTAAAATTCAAAATGGCGCCCATAATAAGGCCTCCGGAATATCGGTATTTTCACTTGTGCATATCCTGTCATGTGAGGTATCGTTTTCCATGTAATTTTGGTCGCAGATTTCATATTTGAAGTCAAAACAACCCCCCGGTCAAAATTGGTGCCCCCAATCCAAGATGGCGTCCAGATTTGAAAGGCAGGAGGGTGCATTTTTTAAACTTTTACGCGATAAGGCAAGTGATATGTCATTTCCTATGTAATTTTGGTCGTAGATTTCATTACTGAAGTCAAAACAGTCCTCCGGTCAAAATTGGTGCCTCAAATCCAAGATATATGGTGGCCAAATTTTAAAGGCAGGAGGGTGCATTTTTTCAAATTTTTACGTGATAAGGCAAGTGATATGTCATTTCCTATGTAATTTTGGTCGTACATTTCATTATTGAAGTCAAAAAAGCCCCCCGGTCAAAATTGGTGCCCGAAGTCTAAGATGTCGGCGAAATTTGAAAGGCAGGAGTGTGAATTTTTATGAGAAAAATAATCACGTGAGATGACAAGAGAGGTAGGTATCAATTCATACGCATTTTTAGTCAACAAAACGAATCTAAATGAAATGTAAAAAAAATCTTTTACACAAAAATGATACGATGATTGCCATCATGGCTGACAAGTGAAAAATGATGAGCCACTAATAGTGAGGTGTCTCGCTGGTTACTGCACAAAAACTCTGAACTCAATTTCAGATGCCCTAGACTTAGAGGATGAACAATTAATAAGTACCGAAAATAATTTAGAAAACTTTCAGTCGGTTTCAGTTGGTGGGTCTCTACTCCATCGAGTGCGATCGAAGCATAGGCATACTTACGAATCCATTGCACAAACCTATGTTCCATCAAATTGATGAGCAGACACCAATGTTTCTTTGCGTTTTCAAAGTGATGTTAAACGCGCAAAATCCGAGATGATAGCTGTTCTTACATGCGTTTACTGGTTGCCATTCAACCCCTCACATCCATAAAATAGGAACAGCAACTTTATTCTGTACGCTTTTATGTGATCCTTTCCTGCAAGAATCTAAAGAAAGGTTCTTGGAACCTAATCAAAACCATGAACGGATATAAAGAGCAGGAAAAGAGTAAATCGATGGTGAAACTGCTTAAATACTATTTCGGTTTGCGGTGTTGCAGACTTCTTGTCATACTTCCGTTCCTTCATTAAAAAATACTGGAGTCATTTCTTGAAAACTTTGCTTGATTTCACTCTCTATGTGAGGAATATTCTGTTAAAATGTCAAGCCATGATGTTGGTTTGGTCCCCTTTCAAAAAATAAAATAGGAGCGAATATTTTGAAATCCTGCAACCATGTTACGCACTTTTGCTGTTTCACCGTCGAAATATTACTCCTCAATGGTAGCCAAAAAAAAGTGACTTTCGAAGACCTCCGTCATCATATATCGAAGGAAAAATTTCCAGCTTTCAAAGTCTTCATTCAATTAGAGAAATTACCCTCGATATCATCAGCAATGAAGTAGGTATAACATTAAATTAGGAGCTACTTTTATACTCAACTGTGGATGGGATGAAGTGATCTGGATGCTTGTCTTTGGGGATGGATGAATAAAAACAAGGAGCTTCATCCTATTTTAAGTGACTTGCCTCCAGCTTCCGGAATCCCCGCTTAAAATTATCCGGTGTAATTGTAAGAAAGGGAGTGACACCATGCTGTACCACCAAGAAAATAATATTTTCGTTCTTAGACTCATGCAGAAGTTCTGAAGACTCCAACTGTAAAAACTTACAGAACCGTAGGAGGAAGATCCTGAAGAGCCTCACTGGGAATGTGAATCAGCATGTGTTGATTAGGATTTTCTCCTATACTGACTGGAGAGGGTACGGCAGGTGCGTCGCGTGAAATGCCGTTGTCTTTATTGAGAAATTATATGGGCTTAAAAATGAATGAAATAGCTCATTATAGATGCTCCTGTTAACATTATTCCTACCGTGGACGGCCAAACTGATCACCCTCTTAATTATCTCGTATCATTTTTGTGTAAAAGATTTTTTTTACATTTCATTTAGATTCGTTTTGTTGACTAAAAATGCGTATGAATTGATACCTACCTCTCTTGTCATCTCACGTGATTATTTTTCTCATAAAAATTCACACTCCTGCCTTTCAAATTTCGCCGACATCTTAGACTTCGGGCACCAATTTTGACCGGGGGGCTTTTTTGACTTCAATAATGAAATGTACGACCAAAATTACATAGGAAATGACATATCACTTGCCTTATCACGTAAAAATTTGAAAAAATGCACCCTCCTGCCTTTAAAATTTGGCCACCATATATCTTGGATTTGAGGCACCAATTTTGACCGGAGGACTGTTTTGACTTCAGTAATGAAATCTACGACCAAAATTACATAGGAAATGACATATCACTTGCCTTATCGCGTAAAAGTTTAAAAAATGCACCCTCCTGCCTTTCAAATCTGGACGCCATCTTGGATTGGGGCACCAATTTTGACCGGGGGGTTGTTTTGACTTCAAATATGAAATCTGCGACCAAAATTACATGGAAAACGATACCTCACATGACAGGATATGCACAAGTGAAAATACCGATATTCCGGAGGCCTTATTATGGGCGCCATTTTGAATTTTAGGCATTTTGAGGGGTACTCCGGGATCGGACAGTGCTAGCATTTTAGGATACTGTTTGAGAGAACCTATTAATGACGTTTACACAGGTTTTGATCACATTTTACATTGTTAACGGCGTTCTCACGATGATCCAACGCGAAAATTCGGCAAAACACAGCGAAATCAGGGCCCCCTGCCCCCCCGGCCCCCATGGCCTCAGAATTTTGGGCTCACTTGCGAAATTGAACCTTCTATAGGTAAAGATGATATCCTGAAAGTTTCATGCTTTCTTCCAGAAATGCACGATTCTGGGAACTTTTCCCCCTTATCCGCCCTACTATAACAGGGATACTTCACGCATTGCGCCATGCGTGAAGTATCCCAGTTAGGTTTGTAGGCGCTGGCGCGCGCTTATCGCTGGCAGCACGCGCGCCGCTCCGCTCTGTGTTATGCTCCAATATAATCTTGCGGAGTCAGCGTTTTTCAACTCATGATTTTGAAATGTTTGCACATCCTGTATGGATTATTCTCATTTTAATTGATGAAAAAAAAATATGTATTAAAGGAAAATATAATGTGCGTTTTGTGAAGATTATGTTGGCTCCGTATCAAACTTGATGATTTCCAAAGCACACGAATTTCTACACAATTTCTTATAGCCTTTTATAGCCGATGACGATAAAGTGTAAAGCCCGGCGATAGGAACTATAGCCCGGCTGTATACTTTTTTATCGCTTCGTATAACCCGGCTATATGATTTGATCCGCTTTCTACAGCCAGCTATATGATTTTCTATTGCCTTCTTTAGCCGGCTATAAGAATTTCTATGGTATTTTGAAACGAAGCTCCTATCGCCAATTTTTACCTGGGAATACTTGAATGAAATGAACGATACTTACTAACCCCGAAAATTATTATTCCCCCTTCAAAATTGCCTTATTAAAAAAAAAAATTGACAACTATAATCAAACATTAATCTTTATCGGGGTTTGGCAACATTTCGATATATTCATACATTTTTCCCGCACGGTACGCACGGTAGTGTATCTAAGCACTACCGTGCCACAACTGCCACGCGGAGCAACTCTATGAGATCAAGATGATGAAAAGTCAAAACGCCTTCAGTTTTCCATGTATGCAATACGGACATCCAACGGGCACGCATAGCTGCATCGACACCATTGAACCCAAGCAAGCATCGAAAGCTCTCAACCTGCGATGTTCTTTTGAGCGTTAGGCGATCGCGGTTTTAAAGTGGCGCTAACCGCGAGGTGATGTGATTAAAAGAGCGCTCTTACAGCGGTGGTAAGTGAGAGAGTAACTTAATATTTATATTGATGCACCACTCGTGAGCAGCGCTGCTGGAGTAGAAAATAGGGAAGTGCCTTCAGTTTTTTGAATGCAATACGGACATCCTTAAGCACGATTAGTTGCATCGAAACCACTGAGATCAAGCATGAGTTTCGAAGAGATTTCAGTCTACGAAGCTCTTTCGGGTACATATTTAACGGCAGTTAGAAGGGTACCGCGATCCGTGCAGTCGCATCACATCGTCAAAATTTCACGGAACTTTGCGCAAAAGTTAAGTTCCGTAAACATATGTATCTCTGGGTAGACAAGGTCCTCCATTTATAAGAAATGAACCAATAAATTGAAAGAACAAACATAAATGTGGTTTCATACTTTTAACATCTGCCGCTGCGCCGCGTCGCGCCGCGCTGGCCTGATCGCACCGTTTCATGCAATGCGTGAAGTATTCCTGCAGTCTTGTAGGCGCTACGCGTTTCACGCCAACCGCTCCTGACCGCACTGCGTTTGACGCAAGTGGTGAAGTATTAATGCAGTCCTGTAGGCGCTAATATGTGTTACATGTCGACCGCCGCGCCGCGCCGAGGGCTTGTCCTTTTCATCTCAAGTCCTCGTCATCAATCCTCTCTGCGCTGAGCTCCAATCCAAATTGCGTGTTTCGTTCCTCTTTACTCGACTAATTAAAGACGCTGTCTCTTTTATCACCGAAAAACGATAAAATTAGAAATTATTATACTCTCAGGAAAGAGAGATCTTGTCCCCTTTTCTCATGGATAATTTTTTTTTTCTGAATCCGATTTTATTTATACCTACACTTAAAAAAAATTGCAAAATTTGCCGCCATGGGCCGCGGCCCATGTGGCCACCCCCTTAATCCGGCCCTGGATTTGTATTAGCATCACAAAGAAAATTCATTGAAATTTGCGGAAAGCTTCGTTGAACAATTTCTCTGTAAAGAACAATAAAAGACGGCGGAAATTTTTAAACGTCACATGGCGCTTGTGATAATTTAGGCGGAAGGTAACGCCACAACGTGTCCCTTAATTTATATAGGTATTTATGGAAAGAGCGACGCCAAGAATGGCACAATTTGGGCCAGAAGGGATTTTTCTGAAACCGGGCCCAAACGATACCTTATGATACCCTAAAACTCTGGTTAAAATTTTAGCTTGAGTATACGCACGGTTTTTGAGAAATGAGGGGGCAAAGTTGCCAAATCGCCATCATTCTGGGCAGCATTTCTACAGCAAAAAGACGGGAAAAATGGACGAAAAAGTTACACCTTTGATGGGTTTCGGCTGTAAATGTTCTTATTGGGCCCCCCAGCATTTAACTGTGTTCAGTTTCAAAAATTTTGATCGCACAGTGGTCCAAAGTGGGGAGAAATCGTCGACAAATCATGATTCTTTGTCAAATTTTTTAAAAATGGAAATAAAATTGTCGGTCTGCTGCAGTTTTCATGGCTATCAACGTTCTTATCGGTCCTCAATGCATGAAATTGTGTTCAGCTTCACAAATTTACATCGCACAGTGGTCAAAAATGAGGGAATTAGTGGAAAAATGAAGATCCTCTGTGAAACTCTTTAAAAATGAAGTGAAACTGTTGGTCCCCAGTAGAGTTTAGATCCCGGAAAAATTCATGTATTTAATTTTCTTAATTATAACTGCATGTCAGACCGTATTGTCTATAGAACGTTGTTATCGAATAGACTTTGTAGCATTATCTCAATAAAATATGCAAACTTTCAGAAATTTAAAAAAAAGAAGGAAAAATGGAGAGAATAAATTAAAAAATGATTTAAACAGTCCAAAAAATAATTTAAAGAATTTTTCCGGGATCTAAACTCTACTGGGGACCAACAGTTTCACTTCATTTTTAAAGAGTTTCACAGAGGATCTTCATTTTTCCACTAATTCCCTCATTTTTGACCACTGTGCGATGTAAATTTGTGAAGCTGAACACAATTTCATGCATTGAGGACCGATAAGAACGTTGATAGCCATGAAAACTGCAGCAGACCGACAATTTTATTTCCATTTTTAAAAAATTTGACAAAGAATCATGATTTGTCGACGATTTCTCCCCACTTTGGACCACTGTGCGATCAAAATTTTTGAAACTGAACACAGTTAAATGCTGGGGGGCCCAATAAGAACATTTACAGCCGAAACCCATCAAAGGTGTAACTTTTCGTCCATTTTTCCCGTCTTTTTGCTGTAGAAATGCTGCCCAGAATGATGGCGATTTGGCAACTTTGCCCCCTCATTTCTCAAAAACCGTGCGTATACTCAAGCTAAAATTTTAACCAGAGTTTTAGGGTATCATAAGGTATCGTTTGGGCCCGGTTTCAGAAAAATCCCTTCTGGCCCAAATTGTGCCAAAAAACGGTCGTTTTTGGCGTCGCTCTTTCCTGGAAGTATGTGCATCGAACTTAAAATGGCCGAACGTAGAATCGGCAGTTGAGGTTTATAAATCTTCCGGGTTCCGGGCAGTTTGAAAGGTACTTCTCACCTAACCCACCATGGGGGGGGGGGGGGTTTGTTAATTTTGATGTCTCGCACAGGGGGCCGATTATTGAAATTGATAGACAAAGCTATAGACAAAGAAGACAAAGGGGATTTATTGGTGGAAGCAGGTGGTTGCAATGGGAAAATGAGGTAGGTATAGATTAAGTAAAGGTAATCTACGAGAGACCCTACAGTTAGTCCATCATTTGCTCCTTTAGTCTATAGGAACCACCCATTTCAACCAATAGGATCGCTCCATACTCCGTAGGTCTTCTTTAGCTATCGCTTTGTCTATCAGTTTCAAGTCCGCGCTGGGCGCTATAATCTCAAAGATCGGCGCTAAGACAGGAATTTTCAGCTGACCATCCGGCAACCCTGTTAAACGATGGTCCAAGAATGCCCACCGGGCAAGCATCCGCCATACCAACGCAACGGAGCAGGAAACTTTCTAAAAACGGAAGAAGCTTTGATATATACCCCGCGCGCGCAACAGCCTCCAAAATGACATAATCCGGGAACTGGTTTGGCAGCCTGGTCCCCTGCCTCACACTCAAAACCAATCAGCTCACATGAGGCATTGGACGCTCCCGCACGTAGGTCACTTGTGATTCCACCAATCAGGGAGATGCATTGACGCAACGGAGAATGTAAGAGTGACGTCATCCATCACAAGCAAAGATTGAAAGTGAATCAATGGTAATTGCTACGACGCGACGTCGCAGCAATTGACTTTAGACATTCGCGGACCACGCTATGTGGCTCGAAAATCGACGGTGAAACTACCAAACCACTTATCTTCGTTTGCGGTGTTTAAAAATCTACGCTCACATTTTATTTTTTTGAAGTAGACCAAATCAATATCATTCCTTGAAATTTTCACAGAATTTTCTCCGCACGAAGAGGAAAAATCACAGAAATTTTCAAGAGTGGACGTTAAGTAGTTTTTCATTTAAAAAATAAAGTATGACAGGAAGTCTGCGACGTCGCAAACCGAGATACGTGGTTTGGTAGTTTCACCGTCGAAAATACTCTTGAGGTAGACCTGCAGCACTTTCCCACATAGCGACGACTGTTGAAAAAATGGTTTAAATATTACGTAAAAAGGGATCTTTTCTCCAGGTTCCAAGAAAAAGGGGGTTCTGTCCGGTATTTACTTAATACAGAAAGTTAAGGCGATAAAATTGGGTAAAGAGGTTTTTTCTTTAAAAAAAAAAACTAGCTTTAGAGATTCGTTGCAGATTTTCAACATTTAAAATGTTTAGAAAAAGCGTGAAAAAATGTTTCAAAAAACCACAGGTTTTTTAAAAACTTTTTACGTAGGCAAAAAAGGATTCCCTGTAGCCCAAGTAGCAGTGATCGCGATAAATAGCGATTTATCGGTTGATTATCGCGATTATATCGGTGGCAATATATCGAGATATTATCGCATTAAAACTTGCGATATATGGCGATTAAATCGCAACAAATTACAATTTTTGGTTGGATAAAATCGCGATCGATTTTTGTCGATGAAATAGAGATTAAATCGCCATTTATCGCGATTTTTATTTCGAAAATATCGCGATAAATTGTCGGGCGATAAAAGCGCGATTCTATCGCGATAAAATCGAGGATAATTGCTCAGATGTTGATGATCCTAGCGATTTTATCGCCGATAAAATCGCAATATATATAGCGATTTTTCTGTTGAGAAATGCTACTTGGGAGGTATATGACAACAAACACCTCCACTAGGATTCATTTTGAACGCTTTGATTTTTAGGTAAAGATCAACTGATTATTGGTATGAGGAAAAGTACCGCATGAAAACCAACGGATATTTTTTAAAAAAGTCCCTGAAAGTCGCATCCTGTTTGCAGTGCGTCTGCATCAAGTATTAAGTAGTATACACAATTTGATTGGGAAATATTCTAGAGAAGATACTTCTAGAATTACAGTCCGTCCGGATGAACAGGTACTTATTACAAATCGTTTTGTCTTAAATCGATTTATGGGATTTTCACCAAGGACGTGCCTACTTAAACTTAAGACTCTTTGAAGAAATGGCCTGAGACCCTAGCTGCAGTGCCCATGTGACTAATTTTGGTACCTAATCAAGCAGTCATTGCATTTACTTAGATATTTAAAAAAAAAGAAGCCATTGGCGACTTCTTGTATCAGTGAGATCTGAAAATCTTGATGTCTTCCAAGTCCCTCAATTATAAAGATACACTAAACAATTGGACGTTTTTGAGTGTTTCTCAGAGGAGAAATAATTAAAAAAATTGTTTTTGATCTTCTGAAATCAAGTAGGTAACAGATTTCTTTTCATTTGAAAATAAATTTTGCTATATACTTTGGAGGACATGACAGTGCAAGGATCTTAACCTGTCATTACCAAGATGCAGGACAAAACCATCAACAAAAATGCATCACCTATACTTTCAAAGCAAGACAATGTTTTTAAAAAATGATTGAGTACTTTGCGTTAATCCTTCGCCTCGCAAATATTTCAAGGCTCTTGCCTTACTTTTTGATACAAATGGAGAATAAAATGGATAGTAAGCATTCATTTTTTTTTTTTTTTTTTGGCAAAATAAAGATTTAATCGATTTAGACATTTAGTATAAAAAACAATAACATGGAAATACATCTTTACACTTTCCAAACTATGTAACATTGCTTGTGTATTTACACTACTTATTGCGTTTGAATCTTTACATTATATACAATGGATTAGCTAAAGTCATGCAAAACAATTTTTTTTAATTTGACGGACTCTTGGAGGATAAAATCTTGAGGC
The DNA here is from genome assembly GCF_918797505.1 of Bemisia tabaci. Taxonomy (NCBI): domain Eukaryota; kingdom Metazoa; phylum Arthropoda; class Insecta; order Hemiptera; family Aleyrodidae; genus Bemisia; species Bemisia tabaci. The sequence continues at coordinate 16,226,019 of NC_092798.1, forward strand.
CCCTCATTTTTCATGAGAACAGAGTAAATGTTCCTGAGTCTAAATTCAAGAAAAAAACCTCTTTGCAGGGACCAACGAATAATTTTAAATTTAAACAGTTAATTGGTTTCCTAGTTACACATAGTAATCTTTTCTGCTCCAAATAGAAAAAAATTGAGACTATTAAGCTCAAATCGAGTCAAAATATGAGGAAAGAAAGAAAAGAAGAAGAGGGCCAACAATGGATTAGAATTCATTAATGCATAGACATTTTTGGTTAAGGTTGGGACACTATAACATTGGGAAAATTAAGAGCTTTTTTCTTTCAGATGCTACTAACAAGATTCCTATGGTAAGCGACAAAGAAATTTTTGTACACAGGTTATTGTCAGTACAGAAATGCAACTAAAACTCATGGGCATGCAAAAATAAAGCTTGTAAAATTCAATTGGTACAGCCCGGGAAAGCTACTCATTTCCTTTCAGACAAGCTCTCCTTGAGCTTGTCCGGCCCAATACTGCCAGACTTTTCACATTTTAAAGATCGTTTTTTGATGGGCTTTTTCCTTGCTTCTTCTTGCAGAACATTTTCGTTGCCTCTTTAATATCCTTACACCACACAAATCTACTACCTCTCAGATTTTTTTTGGCTTTGGGAAAATCTGACAGTTGCATGGTATAGTGTCATGTGACTTTGATCATATTTTTCAAGACATTTACAGAGGAAAATTTCAGATAGACCATGCTTGAAAGATGGGTGAAGAGAATGGGTCTGCATCTGATGTGTGATAATCAATATCTTTAAAAAGAAAAGATACTTGATTGTAGGAAATTCTTGTTTTAGGTATTATTTTTTTGTTGGTAAGAGATCTGCTTGTGAAGATCTTCAAGTAAAAATGTACGTATTAATTTTAAATCTTGATTCGAAAGTCACTTTTTTCCCTTAGGAACTGTTGGAAAATTTGCAAGTCCCTCAACAAATGCTCTTTAACACATCAAGACTCATGTGATTTTTAACCAAATAAGTTCAAAGAGAGCTTGTTTTAAGGCTAATATGAGTAATTCTTCAGGGTTATACGAATCGCATTTTGCATACTTCATTTGCTTGCTCCTACCAGAACCAATCGTATTACTTTACAGACAACTGATGTAAATAACCCTTTACCTACCTACTTTTACTTTTGCAGAGAGTAAAGTTCATTTTCGGGAATCAATTACATTATTCACAACAACAATAAAATTAATGTACTAAAAGGACTAATGTTTAAATTTTCAGTTCTGATTAGTTTCAATACCTACACAATTGCAGGTTTTCTTCATGCTGGTTTGTACTTTTATCCTCATAATTTTAGAAAAACAAAAGAGACCTGTATTTCCTGATTTGTGATTATCATGCCCAAACTTGCCTTGCCATGCCTACAGACCTCAAACATCGCCGGATATTCCTGCAAAACATTGGGATGTTGCTCCCTGAATTTGGAGGAAGCAAGGTCCTAATTTATAGTGAATGAGGTTATGAGGCCTCTAGAGGATAAGTTATAATAACAATTTTTTAACATAATGCCAAAAATTATGACTGAGCGTCTGAAGAGCACAAAAATAGGACATATTACTATGATGTTGATACTGAAAAACATGGCACTCAAACCTCAATTTCAAAGAATAGCGTGTTTCTTTTAAGAATCATATCATGCATGGCTCCAGACGAAATTCTTTTTTCAGTGATGAAAAATTTATTCTAAGATGATACCTTCATTTCATAAGCGGATTCTAGGCATCATTTTAGGCATTAAATTGTTATTCTTGTGATAAAGTATGGGGAAAAAATTGAAAAAAGATTAAATAAATACGTTTAAAAAATTGGAGTCTTTTAGTTCCTCCCTCCTAGTAAAAATCTTAAATGTTCTTCTACACGTAATATCAACTTATCATTCCGGTGGTGCGCTGAGAAGATAATAATGTTTAACATTGTAATGAGCTTAAAAATACTAGTTCCACTCCTTCTTACTTTTCGTTAGTAATTGCGGCCTATGGAGGGCTACGTCAGGAGGTGTCAAATCATACACATCACTTTCTGAATCTTTGATTGTGGAAATTCCGCTGCGATCCTGTTGAAAAAAAATCTCCGGTGACAGACCATTCGAATCACCAGGTGAGGGTGCAATTCCTGAGGAACGACCATTGGGTTTCTGCTTGATGGGGGTGGAGTGTTTTGGAGTGTTTCTGAGATGAGCCCGGCCATCACTAACATCTGATTTTTTCTTCATTTCTGCTGGGCTACTGTCGGAGCTAGAGAGGGAGTTCAAACGAGATGTTTCAGCGATTTTTTTCCACGTAGACAGTGCCCAGCTGCTACCCAAGTTCTTACAGACTTTTTCCAAGTCTGTTGGAGATAAGTCATTTCGAAGGATATTTTCCAATTCTTCGTTGATCAGCGGAGTTGAATCAGATTCTGACGTTGTTCCTTTCTTGCTTCTCCTTACTGTTGTATTTTTGTCGTTGCCATATTTATCTTTTAACTCCTTCAGCCATGGAAATGGACTGGATATTAAACCTCTTTTCAAGAGCTCGTCAACTATGTCTGGAAGTTCCGATTCAGTGCTTGTATGGTGACCATCCGAGGCTGATTTCTGTTTAACCGATGGGGAGCCTCGTGATGACTTTTCTAATCTCTTGAGCTCAGCACTGGTATCAGCACTGCAACTTTTACTCAACTCATCTATCTGCTGTTGTAATGTTTCTATCCTACTCTGCAGCAAGGCCTGTTGTCTTTGAACCGTGTGGTGGAGAGAGGTATCAGGTGACTCCTGGGGTTTTCTCTTACTTGGTTTCGATGTGCTTGGACCTTCTTGGAGGGTTGTTTGCTGAGTGGTTGATGGTGTGTCAACTTCAATGATCGTTGAGAGATCTTTTGCAACACGGATGCGCCGATTATTACTGTAAAAAAAATGGAAAACTATTTGTAGATGCAGACTAAGAGGAGAGGAGTTTCTTCTTTAAAGATTCATACATTTGTAACAGGCACCAGGAATGCAAAGAAAATGAGGGAGGGTGCGATCTTGGATACGATGTCACTTCTGGAAAAGCAAGAAAAGCTTGAAAACTTCCAGCCTTCTATTGTTGAATTGTCCAGAATTTCCTTTAATATTTGGTTTGAACGGCTAGAATGATAAAATATGGAAGTCGAGGGTGCAAATCACGCGATCATCATCGCATGGCCGCTCGCTTGAAAAAATGGGAAGATTATGAAAATTGGGAAATTCAGCTCGTGATATAGCATAAAATTCCGCTTTTCTCTTCAAATATCACAGTGAAATTCGCGTTTTTTTCACAAAATTGCGGCAAAAGGGGCATACAAACGAGGCCAAGAAAATGATCACAGCTTGGGAAATTATGGGGAAAAAGAGGTTTTTTAATGTGGGAAGGCCAATTCCAAAGACCGAAAGGCTACTTCTCATTTTCGGACTTCCCCAACTTTCTGCAACCTTTTCTTCGGAACTTTTTTCCCCTTGGAAAATACACTAAAAAAAACCAGGGAGTAATTGGCATTTTGCCGATTTAGAGACAGGAAAAACAATCACCCAGTCACACATGTGAAACATTATTGGTAGCTAAAGCTAAAAAAAGGATTTTTGGTTAGTGCCACATAAAATACACCTACTTTTAATGAGAGAAAGAAAAACAATCAATAAGAAGTGAAATTCAGACTCAACATTTTTGGGATCTCAAATGAATTAAACATATGTTTCTATTTTGTGCTATTCATACAAATTATCATAATTCATTTGAATAATTAAGACTGTATTACGAAGAAGTGTATGTTATGACAGAATAGAATAGCCATACCATACCCATAGAAAGAAACAGTGACAAGAGGTTGTTTAAAAACGCCATCTTCATGCACAGTAGATTTGCCGTTCCCCTCACATGCATCGATATTTTCTGATTGATCTGGGTCCAACTTCCTGTATTAAGAATGTTAGTTTTCATGAAAGTCCTAGATTTTGGATTTACCCAGACTTAGTTTAATAAGACAGAGACTGTTAAGGAAGGATAAAAGTGGAAACAAAACTTGATACTAATGAAGAAAAAAAAATAAAAATATGAGATTATGAGACAAGGTAACACTCGTCGTAAGAAATCATGGGATAAGGTATCTAGGAGATAAATTTAAAATTGAACCTCCAATATTGAAAGTAGCTACCAGAGTTACCACATCATTTAGAAAATGATTTTCCCTGACATTTCCCTAATTTTCTGGACACATTTTGATAAAATTCCCTGACAATTGAAGATATGCCAGATGGATAACAAAAGCAAATTTAGAAATCATTTTCAGGCAAACTTTGTTGCTTGAAACGTTGAACTCATTCTAGAAAGCAAATGAAGGTGACTTAAAAATTTTCCCCTAACGCTTTCATCACTTTTCCTGACATGTCCAGGTATCTCGTGATTTTTCCAATTTTCCTGTCATTTCCTGATTTTCCCAGAATTCCCTATCTGTGGCAGCTCTGAGTAATGTTGGGTACCTCTGAGGTATCCATAAATTCAAAGACCAATTTTGTAAGTACTAAAAATTGTTTGACGAATTCTCTTTGGGGCTAAGTTTTGTCAGAAAAACTAGCAAACATAATTATGTTTACAATGAGTCTCACCTGCGCTTAAGTCAAGAAATGGCCTGGGGCCTTCAAATTTTTCGTAACAAGTGCTAAATAAAAACGTTAACATCTTGGTTAGGAGATTTTTGTTGCATTAATCGTGTTCTCCGTAAAATTTTGAAGAGGAGACATGTATGAGCATACTGAAATTCATTCCCTGCACTTCATTGACAACAAAAAAAAGAAGGAAGAAGTAAACTGTAGAAAAGAGAGAAAAACAGAATGTATTGATGTATTCTAAAAAGAAAAAAAAAAAACCCGGCAGCATGCAACCATAAAATTTAATCTTTTGATTTTTAAACGTATATTTTACTCACTTTGATGCAGAAACTTGAGTTGGGTCATTCCTTCTGAGGAGCTGTGATTGTTCATCAGATTTTGGTGAGACTTCAGAGGAAAATACTGGTTGCCCATTTCCATTCTCTTCTGAGGTGATTGAGGATACATCCAAAGTGAAGTTCCCATGGGGCCGCTCGAAACTAGGAGCAGAGGAATTGCTCTCCATCGTTTCTGTCGAAGTTGATTGATCCGTCAAACTTCCTTCATCATCGCGCAAGGAGAATTTAGGAAGATTTGAGTTTGAGGAGAACAACACTCCACCTGACTGTTTTAAACTTCCCCTTATCGTTTCACATACTTTCTCCACAAAAGATGAGTCCTTAGATGCTGATCCTTTGTCAGGACTGGATGTGACGGGCGGCTGAAAGGTGATCGGTAATTGTGGCTGTTTTAATGACGATGTCGGTTGCTTTGACGTGGATGTTAGCTGTTTTAGCGATTCACTTAAGCGAATTGAGTCGCCATACCGAGGAGGAGGACTGCGATGGGAGGTTGAACTCGAGTTCATTGATTCAGTGCGAGTGCTTTGATTTAAAACACCAACAATATTGTTTATAACGTCTGTGTACTTATCGGCAACATTGCAATAGTAATCTATTAATTGCTCCGTCTGTCCATGCTCTGCTGGCTCCTGCAGGGACGAATCGACGATAAAATTTTGGGGTGTTACTGAGGGGACATCCTTCTTTTTAGATTCTTGACTTTGAGACAGTCTCCGGATTTCATCATGCCAGTCAGAATTGTCTTGGCTTTGAGATGTTTGATGACTTTCATTGCTTTGGTCTGAATCCTCGTGATCATGCTCATCTGCCGGTGATAAAATAGCTTGCCTATTTGTAGGAGGTTGGGAATCTTGTGTTCCAGATAGTTGTGCTGAATGAGGAGGAATTTTACAGCTTTGGAAATTTAATAGCTCGTCTAACTGACGAAGAAACTGTTGCAGTTTTGTTACTTTAACTGGTCCTGCCTTTTTTTCTGCTCCTGATGGTTTGGAGAGAGTGTCTTCTAACTGCGGTAATAATTCTAGTAAAAAGAAGAATTCGGGTAGTTTTGATGACCCACCTGAATCAGGGAGGCCGAAGTACGATTTGAATGCCTTGATCACATCGGGTGAAATATCCAGGGATTTTGAAGCCTTATCTACATTAGATGGGATACCTCTTTCTTTCGATACATTGCTCACATTGCGCAAAGCATCTCGCTGATTTGGATCCTTGCCTTTATCATCTTGCCGTTTAGATGCCTTACTTGTTACACTTTTTGTTCTGCAAGCTCCATCTGAACCAAATGAAGACTCCTGTGTTTCAGATTCTTGATCAGAGTCAACGAGAACAACTTCTGGTTTAGAGGTCTTATCAGGCTCATGTGAGGTGTGTTTTGTTTTCCATGCCTTCAGACTATCACCACTTTGAACTTGCTTGTCTTGCTTTTTGGGGTATCCTCCTTCCTGAGCATAGCTGAGATTGATATTTTCACAACACTTTGTCATCTTCCTTATTGCCCTGTGGAGAATTTCATGATTTTCATCCACGACCCTGTCCGGGGGACTCATGTAAGATGTCACTGAGCCAGATCCACTGTGAGCTTGACGGGATTTTGGTAGTTTTGGTTTCTCTGGTTTTTTCAGTTTTTTCTTTTTAACTTGGACAGGTTTTCCGAGTTTGGTGGTTTTAACTGTATGCCTTTGCCCTTTCAGTTTGACTACTACTTTGACACCCTCTACTGTTGTTTCGGAGGAATTGTTACTATCTATCATTGATCTTGAAACAGACATGTATGTCAATGACGAGGAATTACTCACAGATTCTGTGACAGTTGTTGAGTGATCTGCACAAGAATGCTGAAGATATTTTTTACAACTGCTGCAAAAATCGTTTTCCTCTTTGGTATTTTTCTTCACTCGTCCTACATCCAGGAAAGGACTTTCAGCACCTACAAAAAGAGAAAGAAATTGATAAATTCAGAGAATTTTTTTTTTTTTTTAAATACAAATTTTGACTGTTGTTATGATTGGTTTTATTTAAAAGTTACCTACAAAAAAAGGGGATTTTAAAATGTAGAAACAAATTTGAAAAAAAATAAGGAGGTCAAGAACTTTTTGCATCCCTGGTAAAGCATCCTTTTTTGTCTGGTAGTAGGTAGCACTTTCGGTCATCTTGAGCTTAGCACAAGACAAAGTGATCGTAACCAATTTACTCGAACTTGTAATGATGACTCAAAATATTGTCACTCGATTAAACTAAGCACATTGCTCCTAATTAAAAGAGTTACAGTAAGTTTAGATTACAGAGGGCTCACATTCTTACAGTACAATATAACTTTCAACTTCTTTTCAACAGAAAAACTTTGTCAATCATCAACTTGAAGTAGATGTAAACAAAAACCGTAGATGTTTTAGAGAGAAAAAAATTGAAGATGAAAAAATAACACATCACATTCATTATTTTCATATTTGTTAACACCTATCTTGGGAACCATTAAATTTTTGCGTTAATAATTTAGTTTTAATACTTGCCTTGAGATAGTGTAAGGCAAAAGAGCTTTAACGGTGGAAACTCAAATTGTTCAGTACACTAAACAAACTCAGTTGGGATGAAGAATATAAATTTTCAGTTTTTTAAACTGATCGCTTTGTAATTCTCTTGGGGATACTGGATTAAAATTTCAAGCCATGGTATGAATTGATGTCATAAACAATTGAAAAAAATCGTTCCTAAAATTAGCAACGAAGGTAGCAAACTTCATGTTTGTTTTTCTCAAATTCGCAATTTAGCATACTTCAACTTTGAACTGCTCTCAAAGGGTCAACATTAAGAATTTTTGGGTGTTCTTGTAACAAATGATGCAAGTGTTTGTAACCCCTTCAGACTGTGATGTGCTAATTTAATTTAATTTTGTTTCAATCCAAAGAGACTTTTTGTCTGGATTAATTACACACTAGGGCCTGGCCGCTCCGCGGTCCAACCCCCCAGAGGCGCTTCGCGCCTCTAATTAGCAGATATCGTGAGATCGTTAAAAGATCATTAAGAGTTAGGGAAAACCCGGTTTGGAGACAGCGGGAAGCATGTGAGCGTGCGCGGCGGGAGCGGAGCGGGGAGTGGAGGAGAAACCGGTTTGTGACATGATTAGTGTTACACCCTCAGCGTGACACGGCACCCTTATGATTTTATACTGTAGAGTAAGATATTATGGAAAATCAGATTGATTGGATAAGGCTGCATAAAAAAGTGACGATATGTACTGGATCGATCCTGAGATTTTTGACACTTCACGAAAGGCCACGGCCAAATTTTAGACAAAAGAGAGAAGGGAGATATTTTCAACTTTGACCTTCATAAGTGAAACGTTTGCCCTTCCTTAAAGTTCAGCTGCGAAGCAATGTCTTCAAACACACGAAAGCCAGCAATTAGGGATAGGCAGAGCTAGCTGGAATCTGGCCATTAATAGACCTTCCTACTTTAAGTATGAAAATAAAATGAAATTCATACCGTTTTGGTTTATGATCGAGAGACCCCTACCACATGCGGAGTCTGAGGAGATACTTTGATTGACATCGTGTTCAGAGTAAGCTGTTTGAGAAGCTTGGTTGATAGTCCGCTCTACAAACTGTCTATTCTGATTGACCCAGCAAGAATAATTTTCATATCTTTTACGGGGTTTTCCAGTTGTTTCAGTCCGAGCAGTTGGCTGAATATTTTGCTGCAAAGGGGGAAAAAAAAACCTAATGAAATAGAAAAATTTGAAAACTAAAAAAGCATTGAACACATACTGGTGAAATGCTTCAGCATGCGCACATTCATCTTAGCAGGGGCCAACCCTGAATGTTCCTTCTACTGAACCAAGGAGTGAACCATTGAAACGTAGTAACTATCAAGATTGCACATTAATAAAAAAATATTTTGAGAGTTAAGTATTAGAGCTCTTTTTTGTCATTTCAATTAGACACTGTTTCCAGAGCAATGAACGCAATTTTATGATGTTTGTGCTTACGCGATGCAAAATTTCCTTTAACATTATTGTTGAAAGTTCATTGCAGGCTCTCCCCGTAATAGAATGGCATAATGCTAAAGTAACGCATTTTTTGTTGGTAAAAGACTGGTAAAAAACTGATTTTCAATCACTAATCTTTGCTAAATTATGTTGAATTTGTGTTGATCTTCGGAATCCATTTCTTTCGATTCATTGTAATAACTTCCAAACACATGTGGAATGGCTTCATGGGATTACATACAACAAAATAGAAAAAACCATGGTTGCCAAAAATAGATTACAGGTGCTTAAGCGTGCTGTTATTCAAATTGAGAAAAAAATTAATATTTTATGATGAGAATGGATAAGCCTATGCAATTGAAAATACAACCCACTACATTCGTAAAGCATTACAACAATTTCATGACATTTTGTACATTTGATGAAGCTGAATTATCTTGCAAATTAACTGTAGTAATTAACTAAAATTTTACAAACATATTTAATTTTGATTTAAAAATACAAGTAGTTTTAGACAATGAGGAAATAAATACCTGAACTTGAGACAGGAGCTGATTACGTAGATATTTTTCTTGTTCTGCTAGTGAACCAAATTTTTTGACCAAACGATGAAGATCTTTATTCATGCCAGGGCTCGTTTCCGCACTTTTGACACTCTCTTCCAAGATTCTTGCAGCATTACTCAATTGTTCATACTATAAGTGAGAATGGCGATTGAATTATAATTTTGAAACACAAATTCAGTTTCAAAGGTAATTGAATACGAGAGGAGTGTAGCAAGCCAATTTTAGAGTTTGTATTGATTAGGGGCTTTCATTTTCCACTCGTTCCAGATATTTGAAAATTTTCCAATGAGAAAGTAGAGATACAATTTTTGATGCAGGTCTGATGTCTTCGACAATTTGACTTCATATTCACACTCTCATACCTCGAATTTCTATTTGAAATTGTCATATGATGCTTGCAACTTTTTCTAACTTCATCTGATACTTTGAAAATTGGTTGATATTAATACAATAAAAAGCCACTATCCCACTAAAAGCATAACGAATTTGCTTAAAGAAGAGGTATCGATAAGGACCGTTCGTGGACCTACCCTCAATTTCTTCATCTCTACGATTTTTGCTCATTGAAGGTCTACACCTTGTAGAGTGCATCATGATTTTGTCACTTTCCGGCCAAAGTATCACAAGCGCCATGCGACGTTTAAAAATTTCCGCCGCCATTTTATTTTTTTATGTAGAAATTGTTCGTTGAATCTGATTGAAAATTTCACTGAATTTTATCGGCAGCACAAAAAAAAACCTCAGTGAAATTTTCAAACAGATTCAACAATTTTTCAACATATTCAACAATTTTTCTTTTAAAAAAAATGTTTGATTGAGCCTAACTGCTAAAAAATCACCTTTTTTTTGGCAAGATCTAGACCACTAGTTGAGATGCCACTTGAACAGCCTCGTTGGAAGGAATGGATGACTCTCCGAGGCTTCTTAGAAGATGATTCTTTCCTAGGTTTTTTTGTGACAGAGGATGAACCTACTTGGACAGGAGGAGTCCAAGATTTATGAGAGATGTTGCTAGGCCCTTGATCTCTGGAAATTGAAAAACAATAATAAATACCAATTTCTTAAAAGTTTGTGGACACATTTCTTTTTTTAAGCGAACTGGTTGACAAGAAAAGAAATAATCATGAGGTATACACACAGGCATAACGGGAGGAATAACAAGAAAAAAATCATGACACACCATTTCATAAGTGCACTGATTTTTTCATAAATTCACTGATACTGCTTCGTTTAGGGGAAGATACTACTACTGTGAGTATGTCCATTTCACCATCTTAACTACACCACTGGCTGTTTTCTAAAAATCAGACCAGATATTTCTAACTTTGTATATACATAGGTAAATAGGGGCACCTAAATCAATAAATCATCATAAAGACTGAAAGCCCCATTTTTTGAGACACTTTGAGACACCAGAGTTCTGGTTTTAAAAAATACGAATGAGCGTTGGCAGCAGTCAAAAGTCATTCAGATTAACTGGAGATACTGAAAACATGGAATTAGACTGACAGTTTTTAAGCACAGGGTCTGATAACTGTTTGATTGACTTTATAGGAAGTAACTCTATAAAAAGTAACTGCAAAGCTATAGCAAAATCCTTTTTTAAATATTTCAGTTCCCCCACATAAAAACAAAACAAAACAAAACAAAAAAATTATACCTTTGACCAGTGATGATACGTTTTCTTTTCTGTGGAGAGGGCTGTCCTACACCCTGTGTACGGCTTTCTTGTCCTGTTGTGTCTTTGTTATTCAAATCAACTGTTGATAGTGACTCTGCGTTCATTGGAGACGTTTGACATTTCTTGTTACTTATGTTTAAAGTTTTGCTAACAGATTTTTCCAATCTTTTCTTGGGACTAATCCTGCAAGAGTGTGAGTGAAAAAAGTAACAATGAAATGGGTAGAACAAAAAAATGACACAAACACAAAAAGACAAAAAATAATAGGTGAAAAAACAAAATAAAAACCAAAATATTAATGCACGGTTGCAACTGTCTTTGTCATTTCCAGAGAAATAGACTGAACAAAATACGCATCATAGAATAAGCTTTATCAAAAGGTGAATCAAACGAAACAGGAAAGCGCTTCTTACAACTAAGACTACAGGATTCTGTGTAGGCATGTCTACATGAAAAATAATAGCTCTATATTAGTGATTCTATTAATTTTTCTTTAAAAAGAGATGTTGATGTTAAACATGACATTTTGGTGAAGAAATACTAGGCAACTCAGATTTTTTTGGGCGGCAACTTTAGTTTCAAAAACAGGTTGAATGTTCAGTTTCACAACTTTAACTTCTGTTTTCCATTAGCATAGATTATTGCAGCCGGGAGGTTCTGTTTTCCATTAGCATAGGTTATTGCAGCCTGGAGGCTTTCCATAAAGTTAGAATTTTCAAATGCCTTAGCTTTATCTACTTCTGCTTGTAAGACAAGGGGTAGTGTAATGGGGATCATGACATCAACTCAAACATGCATGAAAACAGATGGATGCATGCAAAGCTTACAGCCTGCTTTGCTGCAAGACTCTCTTAAAAGCTCCAACGCTTCCAGCCTTTCTGTCATAGCACTAACAAAAGCTGCTTGCTGAGAGTCTATGCACTACTCATGAAATCCTCAAACTTTTACCCTTGAATTGCAAGAATTTTCTCTTTGAACTCCCACAGTTTTTCCACAAAACCCCAGACTCTTTTCAGTCACTGAAAATTCTCTGACTTCGCCTATTCCAATCATTAAAATTTTCTTGACTTTCACTGTTTTCTAGTTTGCCAGAAAACTTGAGCCTCCAAACATCCCATTCCCAATAAATAATGCAACTTCAGGAAGTCAATACAGCTCAAAATATTTTTGACTCATTTTAGCTAAAGTTTTGTACTCTTTTCCCTGAAATCAAAATCTATCACAATTACAGGTGATTGTGAGTGCCAATCATTGGAACTTTTGAACAAAGATTTAAAATATCTTCTTAATTATAGTTATTTGTAGTGAGTAAGCTACAGGTCTTAGTTCTTGAGGGAGACTAGAAACTGCAAATTACACATGAGTATGATACCTTTTGCTAGATTGTTTTGGATGTGGTAAGGTTGAAACAAGACTAGAGCGGAGATCTTCTACAGTTTTCTTAAAATGCTTGGCTTTTTCGGCTTTCAATTTTTCTGATTCTTGATGAAGAGAGGTTTTGCGAACCAAGTCCATCGCTTCCTTCCCCCGCTGTTCTGCCACTTTGGCAAGTCTTTCTCTCCTCTCTTTCATTATTGCTTGCATTTCTCGCTAAAACACAGAAAAACAGTGAAGATGGTCCTATTTAAAGTTTCATGACAAAACATGAGCAAAAATTCATCTCTGACTCATTAATGTCAGACAGCTTACTAAGAAAGTGCATGACACATTACAACAGACAATGCTCCAGCATTCTTTCTCTCTCAGTTCTCATGGAATAAAATATAGGAAGGACTTGCTCAAAATGTTCTGTGGCATGAAATTTATTGATTGAATACTTCTGAAAATTAATTTTAGAGAAGGAAATGAAAAGATTAGAAGTACACAGGGTGATGCGACATAGGCAGCATATTTCAAACAGAAAGCTGGTTTTATCCAAGGGTTGGAGATCTGCTCTTCAGATTGCCAGAGTATACAGTAACTTTTTGATAGCTTGCTAGAATAGAAAGGCTAAAGAAAAAGGAAATATCGTGGGTAATAAGCAAGCCAAGGGATAATTTTAAGCAAAAGGCCATAAAAAAAGGTTATTAATTGAAAATTTAAAATTTATGGGGTTTTCAAATCAGAGAGGGTAATTGGAAAAATTTGAGAGGGCAAAGACCTAAACACATTCCTGGAACTGAAATCGCTGAATAAAAGGCATACCTTTTATTGTTTCACAAACTTTGCCTCTTTTCTATTCGATTCAGTTTAGTGCAATTAGGACAGCTTGATAAACTAAAAGTAAGCTTTGGACAGTTCAAAGGAAATAATATTTGATTAGATTTTACTGACATAGTAGTTGAACACAACATTACAAAATGTAGTGTTAAATGCAACGATACTACATACCTAGTTGAAACTTTCAAGCTTTCATCTGCGTTACATAATTATTAAGGTGAACTAGAAATAAGCAATACAATGATACCTCTTCTTGAGCTTTCTGCTCTGCGCGTTTCACTTCTTCCAAACATTCTTTGAACTGCTTCTCCAATGACTCTATCTTCTTCAACTGCCATTCTTTCAGCAATGCATCGTGTAATTTTTCTTCAGCCATTCGCCGATTTTCTTTCTCAGCGTTCACACTGGAGCGAATTCGGTTAGCAGCATCTTTCGACTGCTCACGAACCTAACCCATGAAGATTTTTTGGTGAGAATACTTGAAGGTAATTCAAAAGAGGGCAGGATAATGATCTCATTGATGGAATTTTAGACATTCCCAAATTTTGGCTGGGGGTCTAAAAAATATACTACAACTAGTATGACAGACTGTACACTTTCTAGTTTAAAAAAGGAAACTTAAAACTTACTCATGTTAAGAATACGATTTTTTCAAAATAAAAACTAATTGGATTTCATTTTGAAAAATCATGCAGCGCAAGCGCGCTAATTTTAATTTTCATCTTTCTACAAAATGATCCCTTCATCCAAAATTAATGGAGACACAGGATAAAATGTTTTAAAAACAATGTCAATCTCTCTGAACTCAAGTGTTTTTCATTGTAAAAATGCATATAACACAGACCAATCTGTCAGCACGGGTTAATATAATCCGATTTGGTTGAAACTTGCTGAGGACCTTTTTTGATCAAATGGATCAATTTCACAGGGTAAGACAGAAATACACTGCAAAAATATTTTGCTATATCTAATGATCGGGCCACCATGAAGCACTATCTCTGTTCACAACTGAGTTAGAACTGAGTTACAAAAGAAAGATGAGTATTGAAGGTTAAAAAGAATTTGGGCATTTTTAAACATGAGATTACCTATGTTGAATGAAATGGCCACTATTAGACATTGGTTCCCGATTCAAGCAATAAGACAGAGGGGTAGCACAAAAACTTGGACTATTCCTTAAGTTAGTAGTTCCTTAAGGAGTTCCTCAAGTTTCAAGTTATGGTGATTTCAAAAAGGAAAGAAAAATAAGCTTACGAAGGTTGAGTAGAGTTGCTTTGTCAGTTCAAGACTAAGTATATTACCTCAAAAGCAATGTTCTCAACATTATTATCCAAAACTAAGTTCATTGCACCAAAAATGGCACCCTATTTTACCTTTTCTCCGAAAAATGGTTTCCGGTGTGGTCAAACTGAAGTGAGATACATCACATCGATTTTGTCAAAAATCACACACACACACATTTGAATTTTCAGCCTAAAAAATGACGACAGCCCCTGCACATGAGCCTAGAGAATCAGTTTAAAGAAAAAAATTGGCAAATCTTGAAAAATGAAAGCAGAATTCTGTTTGGAATAAAAACCTTGAATTGGATACAGAGATCGATAGCTGTATGGAATGCGAGGTTTTTCCCAAATAGCATTCTGCTTTCATTTCTCTAGATTTTGCCAATTTTTTGGTTTAGAATGATTCTATGCGCTCACATGCACAGGAATGCTTGCCTTTTCTTTGCTAAAAATTCATAATGTATAGAGAATTTTGAGAAAATGGATGCAATATATCCCACGCCAGTTCAACCACACCAGAAACCGTGACGAACCGCCTTAAACTGATCATCTAATAATTGTTAGAAAAGGCTCATTATTGATCATTTTCAGGGAATTGGAAATTTGGCAGTGAATCCGTATGTTGATTTTTTGCGATCCATCAATTAGTTCCTGGCCGCAAACGTTGGATGGTTCTCTAAAATCACTTACCTCTACGCAGAGCTTCACTGAGGCCGAATTTTGTCAGCTTTTTCACACGAAGTGCAACAGCCATCGATGAGTTCAAACCGCACCACCAGCCAATCAGAAGCACTAAGCCGGACTTAA
Organism: Bemisia tabaci; assembly: GCF_918797505.1. Lineage (NCBI taxonomy): Eukaryota > Metazoa > Arthropoda > Insecta > Hemiptera > Aleyrodidae > Bemisia > Bemisia tabaci. The sequence continues at coordinate 16,241,520 of NC_092798.1, forward strand.
GTGCAGTCGAGACCCCTCCTATGTATATTTAAGTGCGGTGGAAGGACCGACAAAATTTGGCCCCAGGTCTTAAATACAACTCTGATGATAATAATTGATAAGTTCTTTGATACTTTTGCTTAACAAGTGGTACCAAGCACTCATTACTATAAAAATCTGCATCTATAACTTAAAAAGATAAATGCCTACTGGAGAAACTAAATACTTGGTTGTATCACTTCACAGCAAATGATTTTCATACTCAAACCGTGGGATGCATGAGTGACAAACCTTCAGCCGTTCAAAATTCATAGAGGTTTCCAACCCTGATGTAAAGGAGGAGATATTGAAAATCTTACTTGTTTGATTCGCATTTGCCTTCTTCGGTTGTATTCATCTTTCTTCGCAGCTTCCACATCTTTCAGAAGAATACTGCTGCTACCGATTGGATGAATTGTTACATGAACAGACATTATTAACCAAACACATATTAGAAAAGATTTCCCAAAATCTCACAGAGGTGTAACTGATAAAAGATGGCCATGATGGCAAATGAAAAATCCTAAATTATGCTAAAATTGCAATCCAAAGAGCGTTATGATTTCTTCAAAAACTTGACTGACAGCTAATCAGCTAATCTTGCTTTGCTTGTCAGATTGTTGTCAGTTACGAATTTCTAACCTCCTTTTAAAAGCAAAATCGCACAAATTCCCGCATTCTGATTGGCTGGTCAGTTCTTACAGCCATTAGATAGGTTTGAATTATCTGTAGATGGTGCTCTACACTGATTCTCATGATATAGGGATCAAGTGCTCCAATCAGAGCTCTCTGCTTACTCTCGTAGAGGTACACTGTTTTTTTCCTGTATCCTGTATTGCAACTGTAATTGCAACGGGATGCTCAGATAATAAGTTACAAAATTGCGCGGACTTTATTTTTTCTCTGAATTGAAAAGTTTTTACAATAATGAAAAGAAGTTGCTACTAGACGCGGATCCGAGGACATTTTTACTCATTTTTGTAAAAGTGAAGTTGAATTACAAACTTCGCGGTTCTCGAGTCACCGTAAAATGGCGGAACAAATGTTGTTTTGTTTTTATTACTACATTTCCTCCTTGTTTGGATTTGGTGTGTGATTCCAGTTAGGTCACTTATGTTCGTGGACAATGGTGGGTCGGAGTCAGTGACTTACTTGCACGATTTTCTCTCTTTTTCGGCTGGAATCCCATATTAAGCGCTCCGCGATGGGTAATCACAACACACATCCAGATAATTCCAAACGATCTCTCTCCAGGAACAGCTCCAGCGTCGATATTCAGGAGAAGTCTCAACTCCTGCCCATTGAAAAGTTGGCCAAAGTAAGTAGGCTGTAGCCTTAAGCATTCACCTTGAAATCAGACTATACTCAGCCTTAGTTTTACTTTTAAAGTCTACTGGCATGTAAGTTGCAGCTTTGTAATGTCATGGCTGCCAAGAGGATTTTGAATCGCAACTTCAGTTTGCTTACTTTTCCGTACGGAAGTTCCATTATGGCAACTCTCACCAATGACGGACGCTGTACATTTTGGTACATCCGATTACCTTAGTTACACAGCCAAAGAACAATACCATTGTCATGCTTTACCTCATATTGTTACTGGGGTTCCATACCTCATTGTTATGAATCAATTTCTCAACGAGAACCTCAGGAGTTATTGAGCTTTTGACCACCATTGAACATCATTAGTCTGCTGAGAAGTTCGTTCTCGATTATATAGACAAAACAGTTTTTCTGTCCATTTAGGTATGCGTCTTTGAGAAGATGCCAGTTGATTTTATTATTTACTTTAACCATCATCTAGGTATACCTCAGTATTTCTATCGACCTATTTAAGAGTAATCATTTTTATCTAGAACTGCACTTATTATCATCATTCCAATTAGCTGGCCATGATGTTAACTTGATCAGTAAAAACTGTTAGTCTATGGTCCTGTTAGTATGCGCCACAGTTAAGTTTTCTGAACGATCCTTTCTTTTGGGCAACCGAAAGGTGTAGATCAGCTGTCTCTCCGGTTGATGAGGAATCAAGGATTCATAATGCTTATTTTCTGTTCCTAGTGCAGATATCATTGGTTAACCAAGAAGTGCTCAAAGAATTAGATACTTTTCTTTTACCTGGGTAACCCTCTTTTTGATCAAAAGATTAGTGAAGCGCATCTATTGTCACAGTCAAGGAAGCAACTTAGTACAGGGACTATTGTCGAGTTCACTTCAGCAGAGATTAGAAACTATTATGAACCCCTAAATGCATCCTTGCTATCTATGCATTCCAGAAAATTGAATGAGGGGAACCCTTTAGTGAAGATTGTCAACTTCCTGTTGTGTAGTGGTTGTGGCTCTATAATTGGGAGGTCGCAAGTTTGATTCCAGGCCAGGTGACCGGAGTTTGATGGTCTTAAATAACGATCACCTGGTGTTGGCTTCATCAGGGGCTGAGGGGATTGGGACGCTAACTATAAGCATGGAATCATCCCCTCAGGGGTATTTGAAAAAAAAAAACCCTTATCCTTCTCCGGTTGGCTTACTTTTTATCATTAATATAATGGTGTCTGACTAATTTTGCCTTTTTTCTTTCTTATTTTAGCTACTGGCTAACAAAAGTCTCACGGAGGATGCTATCGAAGGAATTGGCGCAAGTGCATTTAAGGTACGATGTGATCCTAATGAAAGGAAACAATGCCAGTTTTTTATCTTGATTTATTTCTGTCCTACGGAGAAGATAAATCTTCAAAGTCTTGAAGTGTTGATATTAAGCTCCTTTCTTTTTAAAAAAGACCGAATGACAGAAAGCCTGCGATCAGGGTGTCTACAAGTCTGGCAATAGTACTAATTTTTTAAGGGGGTCCGAAAGTACTGGAAAAGTGCAGAAATTCCGCAAGAGGTCCAGAATTTTTTTCATTGTTGTCTCAATTTGAGCAAGAAATTCAAATGTTTGAAATTTTTTGAATTTCATCAACTGGAAGTACTGCAAAAGTACTGAATTTTTCTGCTTAGAAGGCACTGAATGTTTTGGGAATGTACTGAAAAATAAGTAGTGTAAAAGTACTGATTTTTGGCCAGCCTGTTTTAGTAGACACTCTGGCAATGTCTCAAACCAAGATTGAAAGGTTTGGAAGTTACACCGTCAATACCTCATCAATACTAATACTTGATTTAGCTAAAACATAATTCTGGGCCAATAAATTATTCGGCCCAACTTTTTACATCAAACAATCGATCATAAATTAATATACTCGAAAGAGAAGTGCTTGACTTGAGTGGATAGAGAGTGCATGTAGGAGCTGAGTTCCCTCCTGTAACAGCCCTAGATGCTGAGTTTCAGTTGCCTCAAATGTGACTGACATCAAAATTGAAGCTAATACTTAAAGCTCATCACAGTCTATCCAACCAGAACAATCTAGAGCGGAAGCTCCTGGGGAAATGGATAAAAACTTCAGAGCACTGTGTTGGCCCTACGAGGACAAGCCTGCAGAGGGCCAATTATTGAAATTTATATGCAAAGAAGACAAAAAGGATATGGAGTGATCTTATTGGTGGAAGCAGGTTGTTGCGATGGACAAAGGTCGTAGTTAATAGACTAACTAACGGCAACCCACGAGAGACCCAATAATTAGTCCATCATTTACCCCCTTAGTCTATTAGAACCACCCATTTCAACAATAGGATCGCCCTATGCTCCTTATATCTTCTTTGTCTAAAAATTTCAATAATCAGCCCGCTGGAGTTGAAGTCCTTGCTCGCAGGACTTGGAAAACTTGGAGCTTGGTTTAAGACCATGCAATATGTGCGAAATTGTTGTATCATTAGAACTTGTCTGCACAGAGAAGATTCATGGTCAAGATTCTTCTTTGCCCCCACCTCCTGTCGTATAACTACCTTTCATGCGGGGTGTCCTCATTTCCCGCAGCTCTTGAAACTCATCAAAATGTTTGGAAACGGCATTCAGTATGAAGATTTGTGGTAAATTTTTTTTTTTTAACCCACAGAGATATCTATTTCCCAACTACCCAGAATTATCAAGACGTTTGTTCTCGTTCCTTGCGGTCAACGCAGGCTTACCTGGAAGCTCACATGTAATTAGTCCGAACCAGTTCAAACTTCAGAGTGAAAAACTCCTGGGAATTCTAGCCGAAGAAGAACAAGTATTGATGTATGTTCGGGTGAGCATATTTTACTCAAATTTCACTTTTATTTTTTACTTTTTTGTTTTATATATTTATAACCAACAATAATCTTGTGATTTTTAATCAGGAAATGATAATCATTCAGGGCTAAATTTTTAGAATTAAATGTCCAATTGATGTAACTGCTGACTTCGGCAATAACCCAATCTGAGGTTTTTTTCACATTTTCTTTTGTTTTACAGACAAATATTTTTTAGAGATTACGGTGCTTTTATTGCCAAAAGAACATTTGTTTGTATCAAAGGAGAGATCTCGGAAAACATTCCAAGTTTTTTTTTCTTTTTAAATTTTGATTTGATGCTGCGTGTACATTATGCATGTCAAATTTTATAGAATTTAATGGAGGTCAACGTTCTATGGTGGCACTGATGAAATGAAGTGATCAAGGATGTAATTCTCATGATACCGTTAAAAAAAGAGATTTTGATCAGTCAAACAAATTTTCTTCAATTCTCTCTAATCACTTCAGTGCTCTATCTAGGCCTGGTCTGATTTTTTTAAAAAATTTCTCCATCCATCCATGAATGAGTGTTTAATTCCATTGTTGGATCATTCTCCTGGATATTTCTAAATTCTCTTTATCTCGTAGTTAATTTATTTTTCCTGGATGTTTCTAAATTCTCTTTATCTCTGATTTTCTTTTCAGATGTTTGCTGACAACAGTGATGAGATAACACCAGAACAGTTTAGAGACTTACTGTTCATAATTTACAAAATTGCAATGGATCACTACGCTGAAGGACCGCAGTCCTGTCGTCAGACATTTAAAACAATCCAAGCTGTAGTTGATTCTGCCGTAAGCCTCTATTATCGTAATCTATATTGTTTATTCTCAAATAAATTGTTTTACATTTAAAACTCATCCGTTTTCACATAGTAAGTTGACCAATACCAAAGTTTTCTTCTATCTATCACAGTTAATGTTTAATTTTTATCTTGTTTTTTTAAATGATTTCATTAGATTTTTACAAATTGAATCACTGTCTCTGCTTTTTTCTCCTCTTTTTTTCTGTCAAAGTATGGATTTAATATTTGTTCATATTAATTGATGATTTTTTTGAGTTCTCATAGCCTATTACAGTTTTACATCATCCGGTCAATGCATCCATTACCTGATGTGGTAACAGTTCGTTTTATATTCTATCGAAATTGGTTTTAGCGAAAAAACTGCTTTCTCTTAAAGAGGGAAAATATGTAGATTTCAAGAAACAGTGATTCGTTTTGGTTTGTTAGTCGCTGAATTTTCATCTTGAGTACTTGCAATAGTATTAGTTTGATCCTGGTTGTCCGAACGCTCCCTTTGAAAATCTTTGTAGGTTAATTCTGTTATTTTAACCAAACCATAACGCTGGTGGCTTCATCCAAAAATGTATACATATTTTCCTCTTTTCTGAAATGTCTCTATTTTGGAAACCTCCTGTTAACTTGAAACAAGCTTTTTCAGAAATTTTTAGATCTTGCATTTTGGACAAGCAGGGAGTGCAACTAGTTCACTGGGATTCTCCTGAATTCCTGAATGATATTATGTAGGAACAATGAGTGCCAAGTTGCGTATTTTGAACCTTCATTGGAACGGGTATCGCTGGAAAAAGAGATAAGGTGCCCCAAAATATCTGTTCTACCTCAGGCACGCTTTCGACCGTACAACCCTTTTGCTGTGGTTCATAATCTGTGCATTATTTATCATCGCAGGGCCTCACGGACCATGAATTAAAACCTAGGGGTTGTGTAATCAAAAGTGTGCCCAAGGCGGGATATATATTATCCTTGAGATAAGCAAATAAGCAGGAGCTCATAATACGCGACTTTAAACTCAGTTTTTCTGGGTCAATATTGTTGAAAAATGCCAGGAAATTTCTGTGAACGAAGTACACTCCCTTCTTTTAAAAATGCAATAATTAAATAATACTGAACAAGCGAATTTACTTTCTAATGATCATTACCAATGGACTTCGTTTTGTAACAAGGAATCACTATTTTCGGCTCATCCATTGAAGAACGTAACTACACGGAAAGTCTAATGTCACATACGTTGTAGCATAAATGAATCAGAAAAAGTGGTTTTGTATCGCCAAATTCAGTCCAAATCTAGCAAAGAGTGAAAGAACTCTAGGCTGGTGTCATTTTAGTATCCGAATGCCCAAATGAGGTTCAGATAAGTTGGCAGTTGTGTTCTTTCCGTTTGTCAGCAACTGTGCTTCCACCATCCAATAGCGAACGAGGATTGATTGGGCAACATCAACGCTGTGCTGCTGATACCAAAAACCAATGCCTTCCTTTGAGGTGACATTGCCAGATTCTCCTCAGAAGTAAACAACTGCCAACTTATAGGATGAGATTTCTGAAAGGAATGATATGTGCAGGATGGATTACATATTTTCTAAGTTCTTTCAAGTTATGTCGTGGAAGATCCTTTCACAATAATTTACAACATCTACCATTTTCTTTAAAACCTTGCATACTTTTCACTTCTCTATTGATTCATATAATGACTAGGATCAGAGATAAAATCTCAACATCAGCAGAATAAAGTGTTACTACAGGGAAAAGAAAAAATAACATTAAACATATGAACATGCAAAGAGATCTCAATGAAGTGCCTCTCAGAGGAAACCAAATCAGTCGCTATTTCTTTCTTTACTCCTGAGTATGTTTTGATATTGCTTCGAATGCTAAAATGAGCAATACAGTTGCATGCTTCTTGCAACATGCAGGAGCAATTAAAGTATTTTGATATCATTTTCAGTTACTACAATTGCATATCAGTTATTTTACAGTTTCCTTCATCATTTCAATTGACTCACAGCTTACAAGTGGTTTTCTACAGTACCATTTAGTCGCACCCCATGTAATGGAACATTTTTCAAATGTTTAGCCTAAGTTCTGCCCTTTGAAATAAATCACAATGAAACATGTTCCCTCATCAAAGTTTATTTATTTGATTTTTTTGCCAAGCAAGAATTTTGATTTTCCGAACTTCCCAAACGGCTTAATTCTCATCTATGAGTTAAAATTAGATGCTCCCGTAAACTTTGATGAAAAAATGTGTATCATGATGTATGGTTTCTGAATTTTCACAGTGGTCTAATATTCATGGTTTTATGCACTTCAACTTTCTTTCAAAAGTAACTTTTGTGTCGTAGGTTTTTTTTTGTTTTTTTCCCCTAATATCATCATTAAGTATTGCATGGGACAAATCTACAAATTCCGATGCCTTTGTTTTTTCAGAAGAAAAATTCCTTCAAAACATCCACTCATTTTAAACCATTCAAATCTTCAGCTGTAATTTTCTTTCTTCAATGACAAGCAACTTAAATGTTTTTGAGCCTCTTTGTCTGATGTTTGTTTTATTTTGATTTGTTTCTTCCCTTTCAGTTCCACAAAAAAAATGTTGTTGGCGTCAACTACATGACCACCTGGCTCCTTGGAAACTGCCCAAGATTAGTAATTTTGTTACATCGCTACATCGTCCACATTTTGTCTACTTCTTACCGTATATTAGTAGAGAAACAAGCCACTGATAAACCTCCCGTAAGTTGTTTTGATGATCTTGTAGCAATGTAAGAATGAGGAATCTTGTTCGGTCATTTTGTTCCTAATTTGCTATCGGTAGTGATGCACCTTCAGGTTTCAGTGATTAGTTATCTATTTTGAATATCACATCATAGATTTTAGAACTTCAAAAATAGACCAGGTAAAATGTCCGCTTGTGAACAATCAAAGAGAGTAGGTCAGTGGTAGGGGTCAGAACGTTGCAACTTTTTGTTTCATTTTTAAAACTCCCCAGTGAGCTAAGACTGAAAGGATCCTTGGCTTTGAAATCAGATAAGTATCTCGGGAGTTATGACAATTTACGTCAATGTGTTGAAATGCTTCAGTTTTAATGAAGCAACCTCTCTCCGTTATCCCTCATGAGAAAAAAATTGTGAAAAATGCTCTAAACTTAGTGCCTTGAATACTTTAACATGAAGCAATAAAAGTCTGTCGTGCTACTGACCCATCAGAAATTAAATAAATAATGAAGGAGACTATGAGGGGGGTGCCAAAGTTTTCTCTGTTCCACTTTTTCATGGGTGTGCTGTGAGGGAAAAAAACTTTCCAATTACCCGACCTGACACTCTAATTTAATGTCTGAAATGGACCGTGAGACATGGTGCAAATTTAATCATCATGATGTATCTGATCAAAATTTCTCATAGACCATGATTTGTATGATGAGAATTATTGAAAGTAACTCCTAACCAAAATATTAACGTCTCTCGATGCATAAATTTAAACTTTCCACTCATAAAAAAATCACAATATACCTAAGTACTATTGCACATTAAACGTTGCGTTGACACTCTCAGAGGTATGAAAATATGACAACCGCAATCTCGTTTCAGGAGCTCAGATATTGCACATTGTTAGAATAACATAGGACAAGGAGAGAACACTGCTTGATTGAGAAGCCTACCAAAACCGTTGTAGTGGGCTTTTTGATTCTAGTAAACCCGTGTTTTCTATGTGAGTGGGAAATTCGTATTTGTCGTAGCCCATGTTAAATAAAAATGTTAATATTTCAGTCGGAATTTGATTTCAGGAATTTTTGTTGTGCAAATCGTGTTCTGCGTGAAATTTTGAGGAGAAACTGTATCAGGACGCTTAAATTTGTAACTTGTAACTAGTGGTCAGTCATTGAGAGAAATAAAGAATTAAATTGAATATCAGCAGTCTGTGTTTTATATGTTTCTAGAGAATGAATTATTAAGTGAGAAATGTTGCTAGGTATGTACTTTGAAGTAGTTAAATGTGCAAGCTGCCTTCAGGTATGAGTTTTTGCTTTCTGGTGTGCAACTGGTCTTTTCATTTTAACAATGTCAATCTAAAATCTATCTGGTCTCCATTGTAACTGCCTTTTAACGAATTCTATGATGCCTTGAATTTAATTGCTCAGTGGCATAACATTTCTGCAGAGTATCTAACAACTGTTCCGAAGGTAAAATCAAAGGAAAATATAACAAATATAAATAAAATGAAGTAAAAAGTCCTTGAAAAGTTTAAAAAACACTTTTCAGGGGAGAAGAAGCGGATAAAAGCTTTGCCAACTAGAAGCTGACAGCTAGGATGACGTTACTAAGCCATCTCTTCAGCTGGGCTTTAGCCAATCAGTGAATACAGACTCTCTCGCCTGCCATTGTCATATCAGCAGCTTGATTCTTGAAACTTTAACTGGCTATGTCAGCAAGATAAGACAAGACATAGCCCTATCTGAGCCGTGTAATAGATCGATTTTCGATTCTTGTCGTGCCGAAATACATTTCAACAATCGGGCTGCAGACTGCCAAAAATGTTGTTTCAGATGGGCCCAGATTTTGGCGATTTCACAATCAATTTTTTTTGTCAATTTAAGTGAAAAAAAAAATATGCGCTTCTGACCCACAATGAACAAGTGTATAAGCCGTGAGCTCTGATTCATAAGGTTATATGTTTAGTTTCTGTGCGAAATTGAAAAATTCTCACTCCTCCAACTTAAAACCAAATGAGCAAATTTAATTGATTGAGCTGACCTCTCTCTTTATATTTTCTCTCATTGTGCTTTTTTCCCTTTTTTTTCAGGAACTAGAATTAACAACACCTGTGCTTGAAAAGTCATCTCCATTAGACGAAACGCCACAACCACTCTTACCCTTGTCGCAAGTGTGGCTTTTGACAACAACTTTACCACCTCTGTACACTCGACCCACCTTGACCTCACCTTCAATAAATACTTCCTTCTCTGCTCAAAACTTCCTTGCAAAATTCGTAAGTCTGCCATAAGGAAACCTATTATTTTAACTGTTGTGTTTATTTTTCATTAATCTATGAGTGTCTGCCTTTAAATCATTATTCTAAGGACAAAGCTGAACCAGTGTTGCAAATTTGGACTTCAATTTCATACTATTCAGCCATATCTAAGGATGGCTAAAGTTTGATTCTTACAATAAACACCATCCTTGGCTATGACTAAAAATTCGAAGATACCCGTAAGTGTGATTTTGAGACTTCGTGTTTCAAAAATAATTGGAGTTTGTTCTTTTTTACCATTCTCGCTTTTGTTAATACGTTAATGTATAAACTGAATAACTTCATGAGCTTCTTCAAGTGAGAGGAAGGTGCACTATTCTTCTAAGAAAAAATCAAGTGCCACTGATTTTGAAAGATGATTCTTCTGGAAGCAGTCATATATTTTACCCCAATCAGCTGACAAAGAATTGGGAAGATCACAAATTGTTTGCTGGTCCCATCTGAGTATAGTCGTATTTTGCTTGAGGTAACAGCTGGAACTTGTTTCGGAAACATTATTTGTGTTACTTTTTCTCAATCAAAGCAATCAATGAGAGAACAGTCAAGCAAAGTGAGGTTAGAAACTCCGTAGCAATTTCTGAAACCTGCTCAGAGGATGTTCTGATTGTTGCGCATTAAAATGTTACGCCATTGCCACATGGTACAAAAAATGTTTTCAATTAAAGAAGCCCTGCCCTCCAACTTTCGGTAACACTCTAATATAAAACAAAATAGAAATGTTCTGCACTTTTGTGAAACAATTACGATTGTTACATCAAACCAAATACGGCTTTTGAATTGCTTTTTTCTTTTGTCGTGTTTGCCCTTGATTTGTACGGTGGTTGAGACATTTCAGAAAGAATCAATCAAAAATATAGTCTGCATGAGAGAAATTTTTGGAATTTGGCAACATAAGCAATAGCTGAAGTCCTGAGAAGTGAGGAAAGTCAACATGATTTTCATTTTCATATGTGCTTAATTGCAGTTGGATTTTTCTTGCCCATCGCACTGGACTATACTGTACAACAGTTCTCAACATGGCCTTGGTGCCAATAGGTAATCTCTACCTCTAAAATTATTTTTTTTAGTCTAACACAATTCAGTGAACACAGAAGATTTATACCAGTTCAGGTCTAAAGTGTTCCTGAAAATAACCCTCTTTTTAGCAGATCAACATATTGATGGCTAACAAACAGTACTGCCCATCTGCAAACTGACAATTTTGCAGAACAAAGAGAAAACTTCGTCATTTTTGTAATTTCAAGGTAAAATTTTTATTCATTCATACACTACAGTATCATTGAAGCGCTCCCCTATGGAATTGGAAAAAACTAAAATCAGCAGCTTGCGTATTTTATACTGTAGAATGCGACAAAGTCGCTAACTCATTTTTGTCAAAATTGTCATTGGTATTGTTTGTTAGCCCTCGATATTTTTCCATGGAACTGAAGGCACGGATGGGTACTCTGATTTCCGTGTGCTTCAATCCTTGAGTACGGTTCCTTGAAGTTTGATTTTTGCCTCCAATCAAAAAGAAGTCTAGAAAATTCATCTCATACCCTGTTCTCTCAATGAAGTATAAAGAGAAAAAAAAAACAGCTTCTATCAGATGAATGAACAAATTTCAATTTTATCGAAGTACTACAATATTTCTTAGAAGTTTTTAGGCTTCTCAAATAGTTTTTTTTGTTTCTATGACTTCCTTCCCTCCCCTTCCCCCCCCCCAAACAAATTTATTAATATCTCCGTGGATACTGTTTGAAACCTCAAAGTTGTTGGCTAGACAAGTCATAAGTAAGCTGATCTCATATGTAGTGGATATTAATGAGCGGTACGGTCTGTCAATCATTAAGATTAGAAGAGAACTTTTTTATCAGAATCATAGAAAGTGTAGGAAGTTTTTCATCAAATATGAAGATGCTTCAAATTAATTCTCCATCCTTTTTAATCAAGTTGAACCGAGAGATGAGTAATCAAGCACTGTCATTATAAAGACAGCAATTGTAACTGAAAGCTCAAAAAATGAGGCCTCGCTTTTTATTTATTGTCAGAGACTTAGGCATGTAGCATAGCTATGGCTTGCTTTTCTTATGATAAAATTATGCTCATTTTCCAGTTACTTCATTTCAGTGATTCTTGGAAATATGTTTTAGGTTCCTACATCATACGTTAAGTTACCGCGGTCCCACGCTCACTTTTATTCGCGGAGAGAATGACCTAGAGCTCTGCTGTGGTGCCACTGATGAATGGAGAGAGTCACATGTTTACTGGGGCCGTGAAGAATGCATTTGCCTGCAGATTTTACCTCTTTTCAAAGTTTTGGATCGTAAGTTCAATTTTTTTCTCTGTATTAATTATAAAACTTTGACAAATGAGGCTTTCTTATAGTAAAGGTGTGGACATTTTTACCAAGGATAACTTTCTCAGTATCAATTGTAAGTTTGATTAGATATCAGGATGAGGATATTGTTGATCCTTTACCTAACTACAAAATCCAATCACAAAACGAATCCAATAATTCTTTAGGGTGCCACTCTACAGGAACTGAAAAAAAATTTCAATAATTTATAAGACACCTCTCATTATTTTGCGTAGAAAATATTAGGTCTAGTTTTGTATTGCAGGAGCTCTTTCAGCCAGATTTTTTTGGGTGTAGCTTGTTTGAAGCAGACAACACACCAAGGTTTATGATTTGTGTCTTGCAATTAGTTACATTTTTTCCCCCAATACAATCGAACTTCTGTGATCTGGATCAATGAGGATCGGACTACATCTGGTTCCTGAAGTATCCAAATTTTGTGGAATCAGGTTGATGGAACACCGTAAAATTCAATTTGTTACAGATATGCGGCAAACTAATAGTATGACAGGGCTTGAAGGATGACTCATATCATCTACTTTGAAAGAAACCGGTATTGGATAGTTGCACTGTAGTGTTTTAGAGTATTTTCTGAGAGCAAAACCACTACTTTTCTTTTGCTGACAGCCAAATCCTTGTTTCTCTTCAGCCGTAATAGTTGAATTAGACATATCTTAGCTAAAAAAAACTATGTGCATAAAATTTGCTTGCAACCTACCTCCTTTTAGCATAAATACGTCCGATCTAAGTACATGCCTATTACTGAAAGGGTCATAACATGGCAGTTTATAAGTTCTTAACCGGTCTGGATAACCGGAGGTCTGGACGATGAAAGCGTGCAGAACTAGAGTTTTACTATGGTTTATAACGTCAGAACTGTAGGATGGTCTTCTGTATTTTTGATTTTAACAATTATCATTTTAGATGATCTAGAGCATTGCATTGCCCTCGACTCTTCTAATCTGTTTTAATTTTCGCAGCGTGCAGGTTTTTCCTCTTAAACTTTTTTCTTTTCGTCTCATGCTGAATACCTTGGAATAGAGTCTCATTCAGTGAAATGTAAAACCGTGCAAAACTCAATTAAATAAGTTGTCTAAATTACTGTTATTAAGACCTAAAAAATTCTGATTCAGAGAGGAATTTTTTTCTCTGAGGAAATGGATAAGGGATAGTCAAACCTTTGACTTGGATCATTTATCAAACTCTCAGAACATAGTTGTGCAGAACTCGCATTAGATAAGTTGACAGTTGTTCTCTTTCCTTTTGCAAGCGATGCAATGCTGCCGGCCAATAGCAATTAAGGATTAACTGGAGGTAACAACTCTACTGAGTTGCCATTGTGCCTAGATATTTGAAACCAATACATGCCTCTGAAGGCGTGTTGCTAAAACTATCTATTGCATATGACAATCAAAAGTAAAGAACTGCCAACTTATCTGATGCAGGTTACACTGCATTTTATTTTTAACCATTGCCTGAGCGATTCTGGATTTAAAACTTTTCGGGTGTGCAGAGGAGGATTGCACAAAAGCCAAGTGGACAAATTTTTAAACTCACATCTTTCCCACTGGAAACAGCGTCCATTTTTTTTTTCATAGGGCAAAAAGTGCAATCAAAAGTAGAAAGGGTCATCAGGGAGGTTGGGAGGAAATGTTTATAAATTGATGAAGGAGAAGCCCTCTATCCTAAAGCACCTTTTAAAAACCAATCATCTGGAATATATGTGAATTTTTTAAAAATATTTAATTTAATAAATTATGTGGATCTGTCTCATTTCACTCTCGTTATTGTTCTTGCAGAAGGAGGCTGGAGAGTTAAACTTTTAAGCTAATAAATACTTTCTTGCTTGCAGGTGGTCCCAAGCTGATGTACCTGAACACATCGATCAGGGGTTATCCATTAGGTCTTAGAGCAGGTAAAGACACCCGCAAGCCTTGCATAGAAGTTAATAATTCCTTTGACCAAGTCATGTTCAACGGTGTGCCATTCAGGCTGCACAGCGTGGAAGTCTGGGGCTGCGGTACACCCCAATCAAGGTGAGTGTTACAAATTCTGGGATAAATTTTCTTCTTCCTTCTCTCTTCCACAATCTTGAGTTCTCAGTGTGCTCTCAATTGATCCTTAAAACGCACTCATCTTGTTTTTATTAAATTTATCCTTATTCAGATAATGCCTGACATCGATGCTCTGGTAGAACTCAAGGTCCTTGGATTCATTAGGCAGTTGAGTGCTGTTTCGATTTCGTGAGGCACTTTCTTTTGTGAATCTTAATTGATGTGCATTTTAGCATTCGATTCGGGGTTAACAAAAAAAAATGAGGGATTAAAAATAGTGAGGAGCTGTAAATAGTCCTTCGAGTTATGAAGTTGCCTGGTTTATTTTTTCAATTCCATCCTGACCAGAATGTTTCAAATTATATTGGCTACAGCTTGACAACAGGAAGCTGACAACTCGGAAATTGTATATTTGCATCTTACAGCAATTGGATAGTTTGGTGCTGCCTTTAATTCAACTTTGCTCTTCAATTCTAATAAGTAGTTTGTTTGCCACAGCTTTTGCAACACTTATTTTCCTTGAAAATAATTCATAGGATTCTCAAGAGAATCAGGGAATTTTGCGGAGAGTGCATCAGCATAGTAACATCAGCTGGTGCCTTCGGAGAGGAAGTGAACCATTTTTGTGTGCCTTTTTCCATAGTTTGAATATCTAAAAATGAAAGTTTTTACTAAATTTAGCAAAAATTAGCTTATCAAGTAAAAAATTAAGTGAAAGTTTTGTTTGAAAATGAGGGAAAAGTCCGACAATTCAAAAAATGCAAAGTCAGGGAAAAGTAGAATAGGTAAGAGAAAGTCAGGAAATTTAGAAATGAAGACACTGAGGCGCTGAGTGGGATAAAACCACTTCTCAGTTATAGTATTTTAGAATCTCTGCTAATATTTTTTGATTGATTGTAAGGAAAGTGGATCCATGTATTCCATTGAAATTGGCTCTGAATATTTTCATGGTTCTATAATGTCCTACAGAAAAAATTCGGGGGAAATCACCCATACTCTAAGACGCTAGTTAGCAATGGAAATTCTGAATTGCAGCCAAGAAGTTTCTCAGAACCATCACCTTAATTATGAAAATCCTGATTTAGTACCTTAAAATTACCTGAATATCGAAGGAGGACCATTGTAGGCACCCTGATACAAACTGAGTTTAAAAGAGATGCGGGGAGTCGCCTTTTGGAAAAAAGTTAGTCATGAGTATTTCTGAATTCAACCAATCGTAATTATTTTCTCTTAAAAATTCCAAGTTGAGAAAAAATATTTTGAAAGTTAAAATTGTCCTCGCATTTAGGTCTTACGGAGTTTTAAAACTTCAAACCTCTTTTTCTCGGTTCAAACTCAAGGCGACGCTTTGTGTTCCTGTCAAATTCGGTCCATATGACCCATTCATGATGATTTATCAATATGTGTCAGAGTATTTCTTTTTTTCTTATGTCAAATCTTTTATATCCCAGAGAAATTCAACTGGATATCAAACAATGGCAACTGAAGCAAGTTGAAAAGCAGCGTCAAGTCAAAATGAGCTCAAAAGATTGGCTGGATCACCCCGACAGATATCTACTTGAAATGGCTGGCAGACAAAATTACACACCCAGCTAATCAAGAATGGACACCAAGTATTGTAATTTCATCCTAATGCTTTTCCATTAATCCTTTTTTTTGTCCTGCACTCTCGCCTTAACCAATTTTAAGAAGACAGATGGATTCAGCTGTTGTATCAATTTCTCGCAGACGAACTTAGTAATTATTTTAAACCTAAGTGGTGTTTAAATGTAATTTCAGGATGAGAAATAAAGGACAATCTTTTATTTCTTTGGATTTGAAATTTGAGTTTTTTGACAAGCGTATAATTTTAACGTGAGGACTCTCAATGCATTGCCTTGATTCGTAGTTATCTACTGACCTTTTGCATTAAACGAAATGATACTAAAGCTTCACATGGGTCAGTAACCTGCTCTCTTTTTTTTTTGCAATACTGGTAATGATTTTCCATCTCACATGAAGAGACATGTGGCGCAGTGTGCTCGAAATGATGCAGAAAGTTGCATTGTCCTCATAGATCCTCAGGAGCACCTGCGCACTGTGAAAAGCGGAGGAAACATTCCCCGTAAAAATGATGATCTCAGTAACGAAAGATAGGAATTTTTGGATTCTTAGCTGTCAGTAAAGCTGTGTACTGTTTCAAGCCTAGCTTGAAGATCAGGAAGAGACCTAATCTTTGTGGATATTAAATTAAATGGAATTATAGAAGAAGTAAAATGACATAAATCTTTAAGGTGTATGACTCAATATGCATTCTCTAAGATGAAGAAACAAGTTTCATGAATCAACTTTTAACCAATAAAAAGTGCTTTTCATTTATGTTCACATGACGCTTCAGTTGAAAAGTTGTTAAGTTTTTCGTAAAAGCAAAAGCTCCAAATGCGTTGTTTAGATCTGAATAAAGGCAGTGGCAATAGTGAAGCAAGTTGATAAAATTCTGAAATTTCAAGTGAGTGCACCATGTTGACATATTTGTAAAAATCAAACTGGTCGAAAATTTGGTGGAAATGAATCGGTTCAATTGTACATGAATTTGACTTGAAATATCTAGATTTCTCCTTTTGAAAAAACACCATTTTTGGCACCTTATCAAGTAAAATATAAGTCAAGTTAAAGAAGGAGGTTCTTTTAATTTATTAAGATCCTCTTCAGTCTTCACGTGCTCTATCAAAGATCCTTGCCTCTATCCTTGATCCCAAAAAAATTTCTTTTAAGTGTAATTAAAAAACTGAATGTAGACCATTTCCTCTGTTCTGTGAGTATTTTTTAGTATTTGTGTTTACTTCTGACACCAGAAGTAAGCTAATTTTAATTTTCTATTTTAACCTTTGCAACCGTAGTTGCTGTTGAGTTGCTAATTGACGAACTGGCCCTTAAGTCTTTTTGAGCGTCATGACCAATTCAATTGGGAACAGAGCTTCTCTAGTGACAGAAAAAAAGTTATTGGTCATGCAGTGGCGATAGTCTGGTGGTGACAGTAACAGACTGTCGCCATTGAATCGAAGATGTTACCATTGAATTGTTCTGTTCAATAAAAACAAAACTTAGTAGGGTTTTTGAACAGATAAATTATGGTGTTGTTTTAAATTGGCTTTTGCTATCACTTAATCACAATCGTAATCTGTATTCATCACCTGAATTAAAGTTCCAGACATTTTTGTGGCGCAGGAAATTGTATGGTGCAATTTTATTTTTCTGGGAGGGAGAGAGGCAGTAGAGTGAAATTTTTGTGCGTATAAATTTTCAGGGATCATAGAACAATGAATGGATTTAACGGTCCTGTTCATAAAATATGTAACACTAAATTTTAGATATTTTAACCTCCCCCTTCCCCCCTAATGCTTTTGTGACATAGGTCCCTACCCCTTAACATGTTAAAAAATATGGTGTTATACTTTTTTTGAACCGCCTAGAGAGTTGCGTTCTTTACGTAAGGCCCCACATTGAGATGAATTCTCGGATTGTTTGCCCGAAGCTTTAATTCTTCAAAATTCTGAGTTACAATCATTGGCTAATTTGTTTATCAAATTGTTTTTGAGATGAGCATCCTAAAATCTCTCAACAATTTCAACAATCTCTGTGTAGTATTCAATATTCTTTTTCATTTATTAAATAAAAATTTCAGAGTAGCTAATGCTTATTTGTGAGGACTAAATTAAGCTTAAACAGATAATCTATTTTGTTTAATAATGTCTTTGAAATCAAGATTGAAAATATGATAAAATATGACAAATATGCCAATATTATGCGGACAAGTGAATGTTTTTACTGTGAGCTCTTCAAATAAGAAAAGCTTATCAACCAAAACATTAAAAAAAAAACATTTTAAGAAGAAAAGCAAGCTCCTCTCAATTTATAATGCTAGTATGTACTGATTATGGTGCCAAGAAATAACTATTTTGAAAATGAATTTATTGTTAAGTATTTTAGCAAAACTTTTCACGCCGACAAATTTTAAACTTTTTATTGTAGAAGAAAATTTAACACTTCGGAAGCTTAGCTAGCAAATTTCCTTTACATTCTTCCACAAACCAGAAGTGGAAAATACACTTTTGCACATTATCAAGGACCTTTATTTGGATTCAGTTGTGCCAATTTTATTGAAGAACCTGAGTCCAGCTTTGTAATTTTATTCAGTTTCTTCAATCTGGGACTTTCTGAAATTTTGTGATAAGAGAAAAAAGGTCATCATACAATGCCTTATTTCATTGTAATTAGCTTAATTTTTTAGCATGATTTTATTTTATGTAATGCAACCCCACATTAGAAGTTTGCTTTGAGACGGATTGATATTTTTATTTAAATTTGGAATTATTATTGAACGAAGGAGTCTTTTTTGGAATATAAAATATGCTGGGGAATGAAGTAAAAACTTGATATTTCTGAGTAGAAGTAGTATTTTTTTGGTGTCTCTCTAGACACAATTACCAAACTAATATCATATTTATTGTAAATTCTTCCTTTGTAATATTTTTTTAACTAATTCATAATTTCTATTTATATTTCCACTACTCAAAATTTTGGTATTTGATTAATTGGTAAGAACCCATTTTATTGTCTGTATTTGAGAGCGGAATTATTGCTGAGTATCTCAATAACATCCTGTCGTTCAGTAATGATTTCAAGTATAGGAGCAAATGAAGTGTGTAAGAATAATTGGATAGAATTTATCCAAACGGTCAAATCTACGTAGTGGTATTTCAAAATCTCATCTCCTTTTTTAATTTTTCGGAAAGAAACCAACCAAAATCCCCACTTAAAAATTGCTGAATTTACCTTGCCCTCACAAAGGTTATTCCCACTAATAATTTGAAAATATTGGTTAGTTTCCTCCAAAAAAGTTAAAGAGGAGGTAAGATTTTTGTAGCCCTGTAATAAAGGTCTAACCGTGTTTTGCTTAGAATCCAGGACAAATAAGTTTACCCATTTTGAGACTGCGACAGATGATCCGCCATCTTGCTTCATGCATTTACTTTACATGTAAAAGTGACGTCAAACGATCTTCTGTGGCAGTCAAGAAGTGTTAAACTTATTTAACACTGACTCCAACCCTAACCAATTCATTCAACAAGATTTATAATGACTATGTAAACAGTAATTTGTTTTGCCACCAATTTTACTCCTAGCAACTTCAACCTACCTTGAGAATCCAGTTTGGCGTATCTGTCCATGTGTATCTGTTTTTGTATATATCACTATGTCTCAATTATTACTAATTCTAGTTAATTTAAAGAGTCTAGTTATTTTTTTAAGTGAATTACTAGGATTTATTTTTTTTATATATATTTATTTATATATATATCTGAGTTGTATGCTATATAGAGAATTTTAGTCATTTTTCAATTTTGAAGTGTCATTTAAGAAGCTTTTGCACACTGTTCCCAGTCGAGGCGAAAGCATGATGAAATCAAGCAGTCAGTACTTGTTAGGTGTACAAGAGCTTGTTTGTACTAATTTTGCTCCATACATATGGATGAGACTTCGTTCTTTTCATGGTTTCTTATCTTGTCCCTTTTACTCATCACGCTGGCAGTGGAGGTGCATTTCAGCGAACATAAGCACTGTTAGACACCTGCAACTGTCATGTCCCCAAATCTCAATCCTGCTGTTTTTATGGACTGAAGTCAAAAATGAGCGATAGTTTAAACTTGAATTAGAAAACATGTTTTGAGATATTTTGTGGAGTCTGGAGATCATAACTTGTAGATGAAAAGAATTATCATTCCACTCCCTGATGTTCATCAGTCACTCAACAGCACCTGACACCATTGTCACTGTGTTAATCTGATCATGATAAGAAAAGTACAGTTGGCTCCTAATTTTATGTTTATTCCTGACCTATGTAGAAATTTTTATCTATCTCAGCGTTTATGTTTTTCAATCTTTTCAGATGTTTTCAGTTTGAATAATTCTTTGCTTTGATGGCAAGAAGGACCAACTTTTTGATCTTTTCCCTGTTCATTGATAGCAATCTTTCTCTTAAATTTTTGTTTTCCAGCAGTTTCTTAAATCTGTTAGCGCCCTCTGGCAAATCTTCAGGTTGGTCCAGGAATGTCTTTAGAATTAAGGTTTTTTAAGTTTTTAAAAATTAAATACAACATTAAATATCCGTAGACTTTGCAGTGCTAACTTTTCTTTTTTATTTTATTTATTTATTGAGGCTTTTAGTGTGTTACTTGATGCCCAAATGTACTCCGCTTTTTAATTTTTAAATAGGGTAATCTCAAATCTAAAGTGGGTACTCTCTGCTTTTCTGAAGTGGAAAAACGATTGACCAACCAAAATAAGTATTATATGAAATGCATCCCAAATCAGGATCAAAAGAGATGTCATTAGTTTAATCATTTTTTAAAATTTACAAATGTACAATTGCAAGAAAGTTATTGGTAAAGTTCAATTGCGAATTTTTAATGAACATATACACATAAATCGGCCGATGTTTAAACAAAAAACGTCCATTATTTGATGAACCTTTTAATAAGATCATTCTGGTGAAGCCACAAACTGACCAGCAAATGAACTTATAAGGTTTTTTCATGAACAGATTAATGTCAAGTTAAAGCATTGTTGCCATATACTTCAGAAAAATCAGCATTTTAAGCGAAATCAAAATATAATATCCTAATTTTATTGCACATCCTGGTAACCTAGATTTAATGACATAAAAAAATTGGTAAGGGCAGTGAATCGCTAGATACTGACCAAATTTCAGACTTAAAATTGCTGAATTAGTCATTTGGATGATCCAGAATCGGTCATCTGCATTTTTGTTATAGAGTGAATTAACAGTCACTGTGTACTGGAGCGCCACTGAAGTCAATCCTTGATCGGTGGTTTTCTGTTCCCTGAGCAATGAGACCAAGCTAAGACTGTTTTCGCAGTTTTTGACACAGCGGCCCACTGAAAAATTGTCGGCTGGAGTGTTTTTTTTTTTGGAATTTATTCATTTAACCAATCATTACTCTTGTGGATTTTGAAGAATAATGTTGACCAGCATCAGATTACGGTACTCAAGGTTTTTATGTAATCAAGTTTTACCTGAACTAGCTTATGTGGCATCGCCAGTCACCGCACACCAATCTAAGCGGATAAAACAGCTTCCAAAAGTGACTTCGGCGGCACTCCAGTACGAAGCGCCTAAAATGTACTCTGATTGTATTGCGATGATGTGTGAGAGTTCCCATGATGGTCATAGGTTAGCCTTTTTTACCTTGACATTCTTTCCATTATTTTCTACGTTTTTAGTTTTTTCTCCCAAAACTTTGTTACATTTTTTTACAGTCCAAGTTTATGGCATTGTACCATTAAGTCAGAATGGTTGTACTTAACTCATCTTCCAAAAGCCAAGCCAAAGGATATAGATGGAGATAGATATGTGGAGAAGTTTCAAGCAACCCTCCATTTGTAACATTATCTCTATTTTCATTTAACTATGGAGTTGAATCCGTCCTTAATCATCCTTCCCAATCATTAAAAGGGTTTAGTCTAAGAGCATGAAACTTACAAATGGATTATTTAAGTACTTAGTGACGAAGATATGAAACTGTTAAAAAGTTGAGGATTAAGCTGCATTTAAAGATTAAGAAAAAGTAAAAATAACATGTATTCAATCAAAGAGGGTGATAATACTTCAACCTTCAATTTATTTTATTTTTCTCCGTTTTTTATCTATTGGTTTTCTGAATTACTATATTTGTGAAATTGTCAGAGGAATCCAATGTATGTTTTTGCTTTTTTTTAAAAAAAAAATTAAATAAAATGACTCAACTTGAATTTTGAATCTGTGTCCTAATTTCTTAGAGAGATAACACGAGGTCCTTCGTGTTTTTTGCTTTAATTTTGTTTAAAGAATCGTTTGACCTGCAGTGCGCTACTCGTGGCTTTTCTGATTTTAAAACCCTTCTAAGCAGGAAAGAGGAAAAGGGACATTTATATGGAAGGTTTTGTTGTGGCTTTTTTTTCTTTTTTTTTTTCTTGATGCCTCACATAATTTAACCATGATTAATTAGCAAGGAGATCACAGACTTTTCCTCCATCATTGTATGTAGCCATCGGTGAGTCATCTCTAACACCTGTGCACTCAATCGTTCAGAGTAGCTGAGAATAGCTGTGTATGCAAAGATAAAGTATGCAAATAATAATTTGCTACTCGGGCATATACATTTGGCTTCGAAAGAATGTTGAAGAGCCCCTCCCCTAAGAAACTGATAAAAGTAAAAATTCACATGCATGTGTTAGGAACATTAGGATAGGAGCAACACAGCAAAAAATATATTGAGCACTGATTTTGCATTTTTTAAAAGCTAAATACAGTTGTATCTCGTTATAAACGTATTTGACGGGGAACCAAAAGTAGAATGTTGTTTCGGAGAAAGTGGTATCTCAAGCAAAACTTTAATGAGCAGTGGCCGTCAGGGAGTTGGAAAAAATGAAAGTTATTTCCGGGAGAACATAATTTTGAGGAAGATTTTAAGGAGGTATGACTGTAGTTACAAAAATCAGAATTTAACTCAAAAATTCTGTGACAAACACCTGTCAGCACTAATTGTCAGTGTTTATTACAATCTTTAACCAGTCAAATCTGTTGAACATTAACTGATCTTTGGCCAATGCAATTTAAAAAAAAAATGGTAACCGACTCCAAATTATTTTATAGTTATTTTTAATTCCGGTAGCATTCTATCTCTGAGCAAAGTTTGATTCTTGTTCTTTAAGTACTTCATTGTTTCTACTCCACCATCACCGTTTCAAAATCATAGGTATTAAATCTTTCAAAAATTAAAATTTCAATCTATGGAAATGGTGATCTAGGTTGGAACGTGAGAGCGACTTTATTATTTCTATTTTCACTACTCTATTTTTCATGCTCTCTCTTAACAGCATATCACTTGATGGTGGTCATGAACCGGGAAAGAAAGTGATAAAAGAAAGTGAAAATTAAATTTTTACGATCAGGGTTCCTTTCTATTCATCACTGATTTAAGATGATGATTGCAACTCATTAAATGAACTATATTCACTGCACAGGTTTGACTGGTCACCATTTAAGACGAATGTCTAGAACTAAGCTAAAATTCGGGCTCATGTAATAAGTTTATTACGTAGTTTTATTCTTTTCAATGATATATTGCAAAGAGAGGTCGCCATTTACTGGGGCCCAATCAGGTTGCATGGAAGAGTCCTTAAAACTCGAACTTCGTGTGAAACAAAAATTCTCATTTCAAAGAGAATGAAATCCTCATGAGCAAAGTTTTCCCTCTTAAAAATATACTGTCAGATGTACGTATCACCACAGTCTACTAAGAAGACATTCTGCAGATGTGTCTCATTGGAAGGGTATTAAGTAATGTGGAAACTTCAATTTTTAGGCCTCTAAAATTTGTTCATAAAATATATGTTTTTAGAACTATTAAAGGTCCTCGATGTTGATTTTAGAAAGCCACCATAATATTTGAATAAATCTCTGCTCTATGTTACTTAAAACATGAGGGTGGGTTTTAGGAAGTTGGAAGAAAGTTACCCTGCAATATTTACTAAGTAGTCATCAATAACAGTAAGTATTATTTGTTTTTCGAAATGCGTAACTTCTGGAGGGCAACCAGGCTTATTTTTCTCGTAAACTTCCGTAGCACGAATGTTCGAGTTTCAGCTAAAATTCTCGAGAAAAATTCAAAAAACGCGCGTTTTAAATTTTCCTGAACAGCCTTGCAATGGCAAAACAACAGTGCTCTTTGCGTGAAGGTTTTAAGTGTATCATCCCCACGACATTAAGTCCGTGGCCTCAATTCATTGGGCTAATAAAAAAAAAGACGTAAAAAATTAGAGGTCTACTGTATAATTCGAATCCTCGGAACTCTAGATTTTTCCGATGAAACAGTGAGGAAACGAAAATTATGGTTTCAGAAAAATTTGGCATCTCTGCTATAAGTTTGTTTACTTTCCGCCCGTTTCCGCTGTCGCCGAGTCTGATTGTTTCCGTTTCCGGCTCGCACCGGAAATGAAATTAACCTGAAAAGAGAAGTCTTCCAAACGGAAACGGAGGTAACTTGTGTGTTCAGCGCAGCGTGTGCGTGTTGATCTTGAGTGCTTATCACTTTCACTCACATGAGAAGAAGTAAGAACTCTTTTATCAAAAGCGATCGTGCATCATCTGGTTCCAAATATCATTCAGTTTGTGTGCATTTGTGCATTATTCACTTAATTAATTAGTTAATCACTGTTGCTGCTGTGTTCCTTGAGTCTGGTGGACGAGGTGCTGAGAGTATCAAAAGATCTCCTACTTATAACCCTGGTCGTTCGTCCTGCTCATAGGTCTTGCCTCAGCCAGTAGAATCTCACTAATTTTCCATGTAAGTAAGGGTTAAAACTTTAATTCCTATTTCGAAACGTCTAGCAAATTACGTGCAGGAGTGATTCGAAGTTCCATTGGAATCGTAATGCATCATCCATTATAAGTACCTACTTTAGGGCCGGATTTACGATTTTTCCGCTGGAAGCCGAATAAAATTTGCCGCCCCGGGGGGGTCTGGGGGGACCCCCCCCAGCCCGAGGGGGGTCCGGGGGGCCTCCCCCGGAAAATTTTCAAAATAATGACCTGGAAAACACCATTTTTTGCTACCTTTTCTGTATTTTTCGCCTCATTTCGTGTCGATTTTGAGGTGTGACAATACACCGGTCACCGGGTTTAATACCTTTGGATTTTATTTGATTATTTTGAGCGAAATTAAGGAGCTAAAAAATAATTACCAGTCTACCAGAGCTCACCGCGGGGAGTCCTTGGACTTTGAAGTTCCGCCACCCCTGTGCATCCTAAATTTTGCCAACTTTTAGTATTCTATATAATATTTTTGGAGGTAAAATAAAATTGAGAAGGGATAATATGAAAAAGCAAATAAAATATTTTAGAAGATGGATTTGCTCACCGATTCCGTGCGGTGCCTCCACAATCAATGCAGTAACACACGACGACTCTTTTTAGCAGCAAACGCGTCGATGATTTCTTCGTAGTCCAGAGATTGAAGTATCTCGTTCTCAATTTGTAAAATCCCCAAGGCACTCAGTCTTTCCTCATTCATGCTTGATCGGAGGTAGTTCAAAACTCGTCGTAGACATGAAAAACTTCTCTCGGCAGAGCAATTAGCTATTGGCGTGCATACACACATCCGAAGAGCTATGTCAATATTCGGAAACACGCTGTGAATATTTTGATTCCGAATTTTTTTCAACAATTTGGTTGGTGTTTTTGCGTCCTCGGTGTAATTTTGGGAATTGCACAAAGCTTGAAATTGAATACATTCGCCAATAAAACATTCTTCTATATCATCTGGATATATTTGAACAAGCGCTTCAGCTTTTTTCTTCAACTCTTCTGAACTGAGGGCTGTTAAATTTAGAAGGAAAAAAAATCGCTCATAATACATTTCATACGCATTTCGACGTTTCTTAAGTTCGGTAATTAGTTTGTCAATGATCACTAGGAAAGTTTCAACTCTCATGGTGTCACGGCCATTGAATTCCACCTCTCCCGTAGCTTTTTCGCCTGATCGAAGCGTTCTTTTTCTTTTTCGCCCCTTATCTTTCTGGTAACTTTCAGCGGCTGTCATGAGTAAAGTCCTTGCTTCGGTTTCAAATCCATCAAACTTCTCACGACTCTCAGAAATGAGAGCGATTAAGGAATCGTACAACTGGACGGCAGTGAAAATATCAATTTCTGGGTCTTGCAGCAGTTTGTTAGTTAGATTAAAACGCTCGAGAAGAAAGCCCCAAAAAACAACCATGAAGGCCATTTCAAAACTTTCAAGCTTTAAACGAATTCCTTTAGCTTCACATTTTGCGTTTGGATTTTGCTGGTCATCTTCTTCGACGTCAAAAAGAGCACTAATCACTTCCCAATAGGATTCGAACAACGCTACACAGGCATCTGAACGTGCTGACCATCGAGTTTTTGACAGATTTTGCAAGATATGTGTTCTCTTGTTCTCTTTCGATTCCTTTCGCTTTTTCTCTGCTTTCTCATATTGGTTAAATAAAATATTCCATCTGGCAGTTGACGCTGTGAAAAATGTGTAAACTTCTTGCAAGGTATCAAAAAAAAGGACTGCTGATTCGCAACATTTTGCAGCACACTCTCCAACCAAATTCAGTGAGTGAGCCGCACAGGGAACATATTCGGCAGTTGGAGAAATTTGTTTAATTTTAGCTTGTAAACCGTTGTAAGGCCCGGACATGTTTGCAGCATTGTCATATGATTGCCCTCGACAATTATTCATGTTTATTTTAAGCTCTTCAATTAATTCCACCACAGCGTCTTTTATGAGTTCAGCTTTATGCCCAACATTCGGAATAAATTTAATAAATCGCTCTATTGGCGTACCATCACTTTGAACATAACGAATTATTAAAGATAGTTGATCAACGTGTGTTAAATCCGGCGTAGAGTCCACAATGATAGAAAAATACTTGGCGATGTGTATTTCACTTAAAACCAATTCTGTCACTTTCGATGCTAAAATTTCGACGAACTCTTCATAAATAGTTGACGAAAGGTAATTGGTGCGACCGCTACCAGGGTTGCCGTATTTCGCAATATGAGTAGCCATAAATGGATCGAACTGTGCGATAAGCTCAATAGCCATTAAAAAATTGCCGTTGTGGACCGAACCGATTGTTTCATTGTCGCCTCGTAACGGCAAACCTCGCGACACGAGAGATTTTACGGTTTCAACCACTCGTCTCAACACACTTTTCCAATATACTTTTTCTTCTTCTAGTTGACGTTCTACCTGGTGATCAATCCGTCCGTGTTTTTTACCTCTCTCCAACATTTGAAGAACTGAAGATTTATGATCTGGCGAATTTTCATGTTGTGCCAAGCGTTTCGCATTTTTCCAGTCATTGAAACCTTCCTTTAGAACGCCAAACTGTGAACCACCGTTAAAGGCGAGGCAAGGCCCGCAATAAACTCGACCTGAGCTTTGAGAGTAAATTAACCAGTCCCTCTGAATTTTTTCGCAATTTTTAAGTTCTCGCTCGAACATAGAACGTGTAAAATATCGCGCATGATCATTATATTCGCGTTTGCTTTTCTTGAAGTCGGCATCCAAATTTTGCTTAAATCCATATTTTGCCACGTAATTTCGAAGAGAATCATTGATTTCCCACTCGACTGGGTCGTCACTGAGAATAAACAAAATGTTTGAATTCACTGCCTGTTCGGAGACGGGGGATTTGGAAGTATCTGCTTCTGAACACACGTTTTTGTTATCCGTTTCAATTTCGTAACTCGCCGCACTAGTCGCACTTGTTGATGGAACGGTTTCCCCAACTTCAACTACCGTAGACGTATCGCGCTCGCGTGGAGGCTGCATCTGGCTTTTCGCACTTTTTACAAAAAAAGAATCGATTTTTTTAGTTTTTTTTAGTAACTTGCGTTCTTTTTCCTCTTTTTCCTCTCGGTTTAGTTTGTACTGGTGACCGCTTAGTCGCGACCTGCCGTCACTCATCTTTTATTTTCCACTATTAAACTTTAAGAAATAAAAACCGAAAACAAAAATGCCCGCTTTTGCGCGAATTTACTACACGGCTCAAGCTTCGATGCTTGAACTTCAACGATTACAGGGACACTGACCATGTCTGCGAAATATAAATTGCTTGTCAGAAATTAATCTAGAAAATGAAAACAACGTCAAAAAGCCAGCCAGCATCAGCCCCCTCCACCCCTGACATAATGTAGTGCGATAAAGCCAGTGGTGCCAGTGGTGAAGAAATGAATATGCAAAAACTGCCTACATTAGCACATCTTGAGTGTAATTGTGCTCCGCCGCTCCGAAAAGAGTCTGGACATTCGATCCTGGGATTTGAGCTGTACATTTTTGAGATAAGGACCTCCGAGTCCGAGGAGCTGTGTGATAGGTGGCGTTTTTCATGTCTGGGATCCTTCGCCTCTCCGTCCTGCTCTGCTGATACTGTGCTCGAAAACGGAACGAGTTCCATGCGAATCAAGAAGCACTCATTTCAGTGTAAAATATAAATAATACCAAAAAAAAAAACCTCGAATTTCAAAATTTGCCGCCCCTCAAAATTTGCCGCTGTAGGCCGCGGCCTACCCGGCCTAATGGGAAATATACTTTAATCCTTAACAAGATGGAATGCAGGGAATTCTAGCTTGAAACTGTTTTTTATGCTTGTTGAATCTTTCATGGCACTTATGATAGAAAGTGCGATCAATACATGTTTTAAAATAGATTCATACTGTCAGTAGGTGATGAATTCAAAATATGACATAACCTCCAAGGGGATATAGACTCAGGAATCATCGGGCATATACAGCGTTCTACTTGGCAATTGGGAGCAAAAGTCACCATTAACTTGCTGGTTGCTGGTTATGGTATCAAGCAGGTACCTACACCCAACAGCTCTTTTAACTTTTCGGCAGTGCCAGGTGTTAAGGACTAATAGAATAGTCCAACATTATAATAGTACAACATTATAATGTTGAACTGTAGTTATCGATCAATAATCATCAATTTAAATTAATAAATCCCAAAAA
Source organism: Bemisia tabaci (assembly GCF_918797505.1). Classification (NCBI taxonomy): domain Eukaryota; kingdom Metazoa; phylum Arthropoda; class Insecta; order Hemiptera; family Aleyrodidae; genus Bemisia; species Bemisia tabaci. The sequence continues at coordinate 16,270,527 of NC_092798.1, forward strand.
CAACTCACAGCCTGCGATTCTCCCACGAGCCGTCATGTTTAAAAGTGCCATTTTGTTCACATTTTTGGCAAACAAGGGGCTTGGAATGGCTTATTCATTGATTAACTTCATTGGCGCTCTAGTACTTTGAGTCTCTAGTATCGTACCTACTTTACGGTTAATTTAGGCAATCATGACTTCAGCTCCCTCATTTCTAAGATTCTATGTGCTGTACCTACTTACCTATTATGTTGGACGAATGGTTGAGCTTTTGAAACATAATGATCACTCAGTGACTTTAGAGTATTCGGAAGTAAATATTCATCACATTGAATTTTAATCCTACCAGATATCAGATCGCTATTCAAGCATATATATATCAATCCAGCAATCAATTTTCATTGAAAACACATTGGAAATCCCCATATTGACTGTGTAAGTCGGCAATCACATAACTCGATTTGCGACGTCGCAGACTTCCTGTCATACCAACTTAATTTTTTAAACGGAAAACCACTCAATGGCACTTCTTTAAAACTGCCATGGTTTTTCTTCTCTGTGCGAAGAAAATTCTGCAAAAACTTTAAGGAATGATGTCAATTTGTTTGCCTTAAAAAAAATAACATACCCTAGTAGCAATGGCTCTTAAAAAAAATTCTACAAAAAGTTGTCAAAAAAAATGTAAAAAACTTGTAAATTTCAAGAGTTCGTAAATTTTAAGTAAAAAAAAACTCTTAAATTACTCGTTTTAGAAAATCCTTTTGGGGAATTTTTTTTCCCTCATTTTTGCACGCAGGAAGTTCATTAAAGAAAAAAAAAATACGTAAATTTTACTTAAAATTTATGTAAGAAAAATTACTTAAAATTTTTCTTCAATTTTAAGTAAAAAAAAGTCCCTGACAGGGTTTCCTGATACGAATTATTCAAGAGTTCTTTACGTAATTTTCAAGTGGTTTTGAAGTACATTTTAAGTTCTCTAAAAATTTACGTGTTTTTTACAACTTTTCTCAATATCCACTGCTATTAGGGTAGAGGCAGAGATTTTCGGACACCGCAAACGAGATATGTGATTGTGGACTCATGCCGTCGATATGTATTTTAAAATCTTAAGCTTAATTACTGGGTATTGAATCATTTCGGAGAAACCCACTGGTTTAAGGTACAGAAATCCGTTTATATTGAGAGTAAAAAGAATAATCATTTTTATCATATACTCTGTACTTTTCCTAAAATTGCAAATAAAAGCTTTGTGCCTCTCATGCCTCATATTTTTGAAGCTGTATTTTTCTCCTTTTTGTAGCTTTCTTTTTTTGTTTCTTTCAGGAGTTCTACAGGGAATAATGAGCCCTCCTCTAGTTCTTCGAACCAACCTGAAATGAATTTTTCAAGCCATGCTGGAATGAATCCCATGTTCATGCCCCAGGGGCTGTTCAATGTCCCTTTCATGCCGCCATACTACCAACCACCGCAATTTATGCCTTTCCAAAATATGATGAGCCAGCCTTTTAATCCTATGATGTACTCAATGCCTTCTCAATCCGGCCCGAGTGCATTGAAATCTGGATCTGCTTTTACCTTCAATCCTAGTAACTTTCCACCGTTCAACTTTATGTCACCTTTAAGTCAAAACCAGTCCAGAATGTCTGCCTCGCAAAGCACCCAAAATTTTATGAATCAAGAAAATATGCATCTCCCTGGAGTTGAAATTACAAACACATCCACTGAGAATAGCACTCGGGATGCTTTAAAGCCAAAAAATATTCCTCCTGCCTCTCAAAATGCTTCTTTTGCCTCCACATCTGGATGTTCACAGATGCCATCCTATAATATTGAGAAAACCTCTCGCTCTTCATCAACTCAGCAGTGTTCTAACGTGTCTCAGAATGCTATGGAAAGCTCAAATAAAAGAGTTAAGAGTTTGATGGAAAACGAGCATGAAGATGGTGCAGCATGGTCTAAAACTAAAAGCCAAACAAAACAGAAAGAACTTGAAACTCCAGTACCAATGGATGTAGACTCATCTTTCCTTCTAAGGAAAGAAGGAGGAAGAGGTGTAAGTTCCAGTTTTTAACTTCATCAAATTCATCCAGTAAAAAAATCCACTTTTTTTCAAATTGCATCGATTCTGTACGTTTTTTTGGACCTTCTCTACGACTCTCTTAGTATTAAAATCAGTGACATCAAAAGTCCATTCTCGGTGAGTTGTGGTCTAATTTTGAGAAAATAGATTTGAAAGAGGCCTTGAAATGCGTCTGAGATCAATGAAGTTTAAGAGTTAGATACTTATAATAGTTTTTCTTTCCAAAAGCTAGAGTTAAGATTCTCTCGACATTTAAAATTTTTCTTCGATGAAAGTCTATATTCACGTGATCAGTCTTTATCAGCACAAGATGAGCTTCCATGCTCAAATTAACTCTTGTAAGTTTTTAACAGAGGCACAGACATTCCTCTTCATCAACTAAAATAAGAAGATTATACTTACGTAATTGCACAAAATTTTTAAATGAAAATGTTTGGTTTCCCTCCAAACCATTGAAAAAGCGTAAAAGATTTTGAAGCTTTGCAGTGTTGGCGTGATTTTTTTACTTAATTCCATCCAAGCAAAACTCTAAATTTTTCCAAAGTTTAATTTCAAATTTTTTCTCATTTGGTTTTTTTTTGGATTAGGAACATGAAACAATGCGAATAATTTTAGGCACAGTTGAAGATGTCTTGAAGTGGAGTTCAGCCGAGAAAAGTCTCAGTCCTTCAGAAATTTTAATTCAATGCATAGGTTTGTCCTGTATACTTTTTTACTCTCTCTACGTTTTGAATTGGAATGATAAATAGACAAAACCGATAATAGTATGCATAAACTAAAGAGCCTTTGGTAAAGCACCAAAGTTTTACCATCTCAAAAGTGTCTTCCCCCAGTATTCTTAGAATGCATTCGATTTTCCAATTTTGCATCAGTCACATTAATTGATTTGTGCCCCATTTTTCAATTTCATTCTGCTTTACTATTTCTGACGTTCAGGTGTTTTTATCAAAGTGTTGAAGTCCGATACATACCAAACTCTGTTATTGGTGCGAGGGTTGAAACCTAACTCACCGAGTTTGCAGGTTGTATTTTATCCATTCGACCGAAGTTTACCTCCTGTGTCTCCGAATCAGATTGTGCTGTAAGTATTTCTTTCTATATACAGCAAACCTTATTTTTCTGGTGTGATTTCTTCTCTTCATCCACTGGTGGATCTAGCAAGTTGGCAGCACTGTTTCTCTCCATTTAAATTCATGGAAATAAATTAATTCTTGAGGGGCCAGGTGCTCTGATAGGAATCGCTCATTCAACACAGGTTTAAACAGAGAAAAGCCAGTGTTGCCATCCTTCCGGATCTGCTTCTGTCTCATAGAGAAAAAAAAGGAGGTGTTTTGCATCTTGAGGATTGTACGTACCCTGTGACGTAGGTCGGTACAACCTGGTCAGCAAAATCCGGAATTCGAAGTATGAAAAACGGACCACAGCGTCCGATTTTTTTGCTAAGATCAACTCATGATATAATTTCGAACACTTTATGTAGAATGCATTTTGTCCATAAAATACATCATTTCCAAGAAAATTGATGACAAAAGTCACCGTACTAACTTACGTCCTCAAAAAAAGTCCAAGATACCCGAAATGCAAACACCTCCTTTTTTTTTTCTATGCTCCTATCTTCATCCATGTTTTTCTCATTCTTGAATCAATTGTTACAATGTTAGGTGTCCCAAAAGTTCATTTTTAAAATAACCATTATGAATAGCCGACAAAAATCTTTTCTCAAAGGTTTTGAAATTGTGAATTAAATTTTAAGTGACCCAGAGAATCAGGAGCATTTTAAGTGCTGCAAATGACAAGTACTAGTAATGGAATGAGTTTGAAAGTTAAGAGGAATGATGCAAAGATAAGAAATGCAGTTTATATCTCAACCTAATAAAAAGAAGAAAAATTCAATGTTTTAGCTGTCCCCTGTTTAGTGACTTCAGCTCTTAGTTTCATTGAATAAGTCAGTTTTTCTTTTACAAAACTTCACTAATTTAAAAAGGAAGAAATACTGTGCTTTTTGCCTATTTTTCTCCTTGTAAAACGTTGATTCATTTGTATTCACCCACCTCAATTTACTTTCTTCTAGTTGCACTGGATGTCTGAAAGGGTCTCGCAATTTTCAAGCGTATGACTTGGAAATTTTAGATGGATGCTCTCCGTCAAAACTTGAAACAGACCTTAGGAGAGTGCTTCTATTCTCTAATCAAGTGGTTCAAGATTTTCAGGACACGCGTTAATGCTTAGAATTCTGGAAAATCACGTCAATAGTTTACTGTCTGGTCACTGATACTGACTTTCTCTAACTGTGTTATTTTCAACCTTTTTTGAGACTAAGGCCTCATTTCTGTAAGACCTCTATCTGTCAAGAATGAGGTCTTAAAAGAATCAGTATTTTATCTCAATTATAGTTCAAACTCAATAGCTATTTCTTTTTGTCGTGAAAGGTGATAGATTTTATTTTTTTTTTGGTTTGTAAAATCAAGATTTTGTTCTGTATGGTCCTTTTTATTCATTAAATGTGTATTGTTTTTGAAAATTTAAGTATATTGTAAAATTCTCATCAAGTTTTTCAGCTACTCAATTTTTCCTAAACTCCTCATTCGCAGGATTAATATTTTCTTTGTTTCTCCTCGATCGTTACCTCAGTAGATGGTTATTACCATTCAGTTTCTTGAGCACTTTTTCATTCTGAAATTCAAATTGTATTATTTTATTTTATTCTACAGTTGTAATACTCTAAATTTGTATCCCTCTCTAGACGAAGTAATTAAGGTTTTTTCAGTCTGACACTTCAAATTGTATAATTTTATTTTACTCTACAGCTGTAATATTCAAAATTTGTATCCTTCTTTGATGGAGTAATTTATTCTGCTGATAAATTCATTATTTTATTCAGTTTCAAAAGAACGCCTTCCTATGTTCACTAAATAAATATACTTCCCTCTACTTGAATCAGAGTCTTATCATTCTGCAGATTCCCTTTTCATGAATATAAATTATTTGATTTCTTAGCATCGCTCTTCCCTTTTTTGGCTCGTTTACACATCTGAATTTTGTACTGGACCTTAAAAATCTGGAAATTCTGCATTTAGACACTCCCTTGTGTCTTCCTAATTATATATCGAGATAATATATCAACGGTGAAACTAAATGTATCTTGGCTCCTATTTTATTTTTTAAAAGGAGAGCAAATCAACATTATGGCTTGAATAGGGCTTTTCACAGAATATGCTCTTTATAAAGCAGAAAAATCACTGAAATTTTAGAAAAATGACGTTCAGCAGTTTTCTGTGTGGAAAATAACGTATGATAGGAAATCTGCAATGCACAGAGAGAGATGTACTTTTGCAGTTTTGCCATCGATATTTCAATATCGGTGTACCAAAATTTTTACCTTCATGAATTTCATCGCAATTTGACAGGGCAGAAGCCGAATTTTTCAAGAACCGCAGCTGTAAACTAAGGGCCGTGGTCACTTCATGAGTCAATAAGCCACTTCGCAATTTGACTTGGTTCTGGGCTTAGCCATACAACGTATAAATTTTCTATGAATCAAAGCAAAACTTGCAAGAGAGATTGGGGTTGTATTTATCATCCTTTTTATATTCTTCCTCGCTTTGTTGGTATATACGGTTCGCAGTTCTCTAAAATACCTACGCATCCACCCTCATACATTAATGGTCCAGCTTTACTGTGAGGATATGTACTCAATTGTTTTAAAAAAAAAGTCAACCTTAAACTGCAAGTTAAATCACAGGAATAATTTCTGGAGCAATGAAACATGAAGCAATTTAGAAGTGACAATGTTACTCCTAAATATTTTTGACACGTATTTCTTGGAATTAAAACATTTGCTCAGGCAGAGCATGTTAACTTTGTGCATAAGGTGAATCACCTCTACAACTTGATCTAACAGTATAGTATTAAACCACCACCGAGATTGTGTTAACTTCTTCATATTAATTCCATTACTTGCAAGTAATTAAGCATTTTAAAAGCTTTATGCTGGTCAATCTCTGTGCATTTGACTGACAGTTGGACTGCATTTTGCAATTTGGAACTATAAATTCTAGCCCGGTTGAAAAACAACGTATGTGCCATTGGTTTCCCTATGCACATAAGTGTTTTTCCAGAAGAGCCAGAATTTATAGTTCCAAATTGCAAAATGCAGTCCAGTTAATCCAATAATTGAATTGCGTTTTTCTTATGCAGCTAAGGCTGCTACCTAATAATTTTTATTAAAGTTGCTCAATTGTGACAACAATTACTTAAAATCCACCAACTTTCTCAGTAAAAAGTACATAAATCCACCAACTTTCTCAGTAAAAAAACTTTTCACAACAAAACTTTAACCAAAATTTTCTGAATTTGTCATTAGCTAATCCCTAAGAACATACTCCGTTCAAGATCAAAGAAACTATCAAAAACAGGAAGAACTCAGCTAGAGGAGCTAGTCTATGGTTACAATCAGACCTCGAGTTATTATCTGAAACTCATTTTAAAGCCCAGTAAGTATTGTAATTTGCAAGAATCGCCTATGTAGAGCATCTCCAGCGGCTGAGAAAGAATTATTTTGCTGAGCACGGATGAAAACAACTATTTTGAAAGTAAGTACTTCATTGGAAATTCCATATCCACAGCATACGCGGCGGGCATTGTCTGCGGCAAAGATGTGGACCACCCGCTAAATTGAACCTTCGCGGTTATTTTTGTATTCTGCCACTAGAGAGCGCCACTTCGTGGACTGGTGTAAATAGCCAATCAGCGCTTACGTTACATTCCTCGTAGGTTTTCATTGGCTCTCGGCAGTTTTTCAGCGCAACGTTGCAATAAAGGATTTTGAGCCTGGCGAAGAGGAAAGAAATAGCAAAGCCGACGCCATTTTTTTTTTTTTCATCACCACAACCCCTCATTGCCATCAACTGCGGTTTCATCTCGTGTAAGTATCTGTTATTTCTAGATGTTTAGCCTGCAACCAACCGATTCAATGCATTTACATTTGCCTTTAGCTCTAATGCTATTAATGAGAGTCCTCATTGATCATCATCCTATTTCCAAGCCACAATTTCTGTGTATCAACCACTTGTTGGAACCCAAGCACATGTCTGACTTAATCAAGAAACTCAGACCTCTTTATCATCTCTGACTGTCCCAACTGTTGCCATAATACCAAATTGTCCATACTATTTCCTGAAAATCTATCATAAAACCGAGCACCTACTAATTTCTGTTTCATGGGAGATAGGCATGGAACTTGTCAGCTGTTAAATACCAACGGAGCATTGCTTCAATCTGACAGATTCTCTCAGTCTCATTCATATCTGGATGTCTTGCAGAGAAGTGTCTTGTAGAGATAGAAGACTTGCAGTGTTCATGCAAGTGTGGCTTTGATAGGAATCATTTTTGCTCCCTTCAGCATGATTTTGAACAAGAGCACAGGCTCGTTCCGACTCAGTCTCTCTGCGTCAATTGAGTTTCATAACCACATGAGCTGCCGTGAAACAGTTTGCTTGACCCGAGGGGGTCGAATAGAAATTTTCCAGTGGCCATGTGCTGACTACTAGGTCAGTTGGTATGCGCCTCATGGGGACTACAAGAGTGATAGCAGTTTAGAATGTCTTCGCACGGGTTGGCTGATATTGAGAGAGTGGTATCACCCTCACCAACCACATAACTAGATGAACTCTTACAGTGTGACCTGCAGCCTGATTGTTGAAATTGTTTGTTTGTCGGGACGAGATGACATGGGTTAAAGGCGAAGCGAGATTGGTCGGCTATGTCTTATCGCTGCTTTGTCGTGCCTATGTCGGGTTGACCTCTGAACAAGCTAACGGCACCTCTTAAGTTTCCGACAGTATGTCGATCATTCCACCTGACAAAGGCACGATAAAGCAGCGATAAGACATAGCCGACCAATCACGCTTTGCCTTTTAACCTATGTCATCTATGTCGTCCCGACAATCAAAAAATTTCAGCAATCAGGCTGCAGGACCTATAGTTGATTTTACTAAGTGTCTAAAGTTAAAGAAGTTGTATATCGACGGTGTATGTCGGCAATCACATAACTCGGTTTGCGACGTTGCAGACTTCCTGTCATACTTTATTTTTTAAACGGAAAACTACTCAATGGCAATTCTTTAAAATTGCCGTGATTTTTCTTCTCTGTGCGAAGAAAATTCTGCGAAAACTTCAAGGAATGATGTCAATTTGTTTCCCTTTAGAGAAATAACATAGAGGCGGAGACTTTTAGACACCGCAAACGAGCTATGTGATTTCCGACTCACACTGTGAATGTGTGACTGCGCTGTTGCAATCTGCCCATGTTGTATTTACCAATTGAAGACTAACCAGTATTGAGAGTCTTTTATTTTACCCATTCATACCAGCAGGAAATTCTTATTAGAGATTCTGAATAGTTCTCTACTCCACTAACTTATCATGGCTAAGGTGTCACTCAGGGACAGCAGAGTGGTAGTAATTTCCTCTCCCCTCTTTGCACTCAAAATTTTCCTACCACTCCCAAGTCCGAACACTCCAGGAAATCTGCAGTCATCCTATTCGACAACATACATCAGTCTTTCTCTTTTCCCTCTCTGTTTGAATTATAAGTTACATACCCAGACCCCCTAGAATCCACGCCAAACAAGTTAATACATTTTCAGACTGCGACAGAAGTCTTTAGACGTCATTTCCCCATGGAAAGTTAATGGAGGAAGCAAGACAGCCGATCTTCAGTCGCACTCGAAAAGGCGTACTGTAAACCTATGGCGTGGACTCAACCAGTAACCGACTTATTTTTCTAAACGGCCTTCGACAAAACCAAATTGTCCACGGAGGGTAAGTTCATAGGAACGTCCTTAGGTTTTTCCCCCCAGCATATTTCAGGCGCTAGAAAACCCGAAAAATCAGCTCTGGCAGAAGGTGTCCGTCAGGCTGCAATCTCCCATAACAGCGTGCACGTGCAGATCTGCAGATTTCAAGGTCTTCGAAGGGTGGCCACGAAAACTGATAACCAATCCCCCCTCCGCTCCCTCCATTCTCCTTTGATGACGTTGCCAAATAATTTTGCCGTGTCGCAGTGTGAGAGCGGGAAAGTTAATCAGAATCAATTATATTACGTCTGGCAACACTACGGTCAGACAGGTTGGAGTCTGTTTTGAGCTTTGCGCATCTCAGCGGCGCAGTGTGCTTGCGTTTCTTCGGCGGTGTCTCCTAGGCCCTAGGCGGCTTCTTTTGATCCCCCGTCTCCGACCCACGGTTTTGATCGGTTCCTCAGAGTGTTCGCCAAATACTGTTTGCTGTTATGGTATTCGCTTGTCGCCGGGTCAAAATGATTGTTCTTGTTTATTAGGCGGCCTCTAAGTGCTTAGTTCATGAAGTGATTTCTCATAACGTTTCATCCTGAAATCATTTCGAATAATTAGTCGTGATCATGTGGAGTTAAGCAAGAGCAGCGTGGTTGAATGCGGATCGTAATACCTCTGGAGCTTCGAAACTGAAAAGTGTCAGCCCCTCTTCAGCAAATTTGAAGCTTTTCACAAGTTCTGGTAAGAATTGTAGATCAAGTTGGTTGGTATTCTTAAGTATTTCTTTGCCTGTGAAATCAATCAGGCCGCATGGAGGAAAGACAGTGCCTCTTCGTTGTGTGTAAGCAGGTCTGGCCCTCAACTTACAGTCCTTTTGATTTAATCTCAATGCTGCTCAGAAACTCTTCTATTACTAACTTGTTCTGCATTCAATTTGTCTTCAACCTTTCAGTGGACAAGGTATGAGAGCAGATACCTAACTGTCCGCCCCTTATTCTCCAATAATCCCTGCGTCTCAATTGTAATGCTGCGAAGTCTTTATGGAATCCCACATATTCAGACGGAATAATGAATAGGTAGTTCAGTAGCGCCATAGACATATTTCTACAGCATGACCACGGAATGAAGAAAAGATATCTAGAGACATGATGCCAATGGTGCGCATGACTTATTTTCCTCTTAGGCAAGGAGTCAAGGAGTAATGTTTGAAAGTAATTTCCGAGGCGTTGCCATATTGTTTTACAGAGATTTTAAGTCAGGTTGGCTCTGCTCCTTGAAAAAGTTGATACACAGTGATTGTGGATATCTTTGAAAACATGTTGTGTGAAACCGTAGGTAGGTAAATGATTGTACCAGACTATCTTGCTAGATTGATGGAAACCAAAAATCATTTGAAACAAGAACCCTCAAAATAGGGAGAAGAAGGAGGTTTTCTGAAGAAAATTAGCTCTTTTGCTTTATTAAATGCAACTGAAGCTCCGAGGTAACGGTGAGGGAGGGTGGGGAGGAGTAGTTAACCACTTATTAATGTATTTAAATTCTTTACCAAGTAAGCAATTCAGAGGGCAAATTTTTATCACTTATGTTTTACTTACCATACTTCCAAGGCAAGATCACTTTTTGCGTCATTCGTCTGCAAGGACTTAAATTCACTTTCTCACCTCGTCCTACAAGGGCCTGTGTAATAATCCAAAACAAAATGCACTCACGAGTGCAGTGTGCATAGACTCTCACATGAGTCAATCCTCAGGCGTTCTCCTCTAGGCGATATTGGAAAAAGAAATGAGCCTGTGCCGCACAAAAAATAAAACTCTTGTCCACTAGAGAATATCTACCCCCTGATAATGTATGCCCTAATTTTTTAGCTTTCGGACCTACTGTAAACTGAGTTGATCGACTAAATTTTTGAGGTTGTATTCTTGAATTTGGGTGATGGTTTTTTTCGAAATTCTTCATTTTTTGCCATTTTTCATGTGCAGGTTAGCATACTTGCTGAAGTTTAAGTCTCTCAGAGGAAGTTGTATGAACGCTAGTGTGAGATTCAATCTGTAGTGTCCGTGGCAGTTTCTACCATTTCACTTGATGCCTGCATGCAAAGCTTTTATGACAACAGTGTGAGTGGTGGTAATTCGTCCATTAAACTTTTCATGGATTCTGCAAACATTGGATTACATTTTAACGGCTGGACTGAAGTATATCAACTCTAAAGAATCTGATAAGCTATACCATCTTTTTTCCCCCTTCCTTTCTCCTCCCCCCCCCCCCCCCCCGAAATGATTAAATTAATAACTACCCTTACTTTAAACCTCCATTTGATGGATGATCAATTTTGGAGCTCGTTGAGAGAGATCTGCATGTCAGCATGCCATATCTTTTGTTTCAAATTTCACCCTAAATATCTGTTTAGATATCTTCAGAAAACAGAGAGATTTATGGAGACAGTGCAAAACTTAATCGATTTATGAAAATCAATTCATTTTCTCATTTTCAAAACTTGTGTCCCTTTTATCTAATTTTGTAATGGAACTTCGTGCTTAACAAACTTAACGAACTTAAATGTTCGTTTTATGACTTCTTATGTGTTTATCCGTCATTTTAGCCCCCCCCCCCCCATTTGTAGTCATTTCCTGTAAATTTATTCATCATTATTTTAAAGTAATATGGCTAAAATATTTGGTTATTAACTGAAATAATAAATTTGCTTGAAGGAACAATGAATTTGATTTAAAATTGTTCACATTTCGGAAAAATTAAGTTTGTGCGCATATTGACACGAACATAACGAACGTGTCATATGCTCACAAGCTGAATCTATCGAAAACATAACTACATCAGAAAATTTGGGAAATTATGCGATTGCAGAAGCAAAGTAATGCGCTAAGAAAGGACTTAATAGAAACAATCCCTGTCAAAACTACTAATATTGCATAGTAGAGAGTGTGACCTGATACTTTTTGACTGTCGGTTGTCATTACCTCCTCGGCAGCCAGGCAAGGAGATACTTGCAGTATTCCTCCATTGATATTTCCTTTAGGTATTTTCTTTTTTTCAAAAATTGAATCCAGTATTGTGTCAGTATTGTTAGAAGAAAATTAGTACCTATCAAGAATGAATTTTTTCACAAATACTAGAGGTCAAGCGGAGTGTGCTTTGTGCATTGTTGAGAAGGAAGAGGAGATGTGCCAGAAATTGAAACTTTTTATTGACCATGAATATTTTGCATACATTGAATATTCTCTATTGCCAAGTTGGGAAGTGACCCTCGAGGATCTATTTTATTAACTTAGATGCCCCATTTTCACTCGAATTCATCATTTTTCGCCCTTTCTTTCTGTGCAGGTCACCAAATTTAGCAGAGTTTACAGTTTGTTGAGGAAGTCTCAGTTTTATTAGTCGTGCGAGATTCCTCGTGAGGTGCTCAAGAGCAAAGCTTGTTCAAGAACAGAGTGAGTGGTAGTGATTTGTCTGAAAACTCGCGAGTGGTCTCTTCTGGATTATTTGCAGCACCGGTGGATTAAACTTCTCATGGCTTCTTCACTTTAATGGATTATATTGGCGGGGCTGGATGGAAGTGCCCTCATCATCAGATCATCAAATAATGGGATAAGTTTCTATCTTTATTTTCAATCAAAAAAAAAAAAAAAAAAAAGAACAGAAAGAACCAAATTATCTCTGGTCTTTGAAATGTCTCCGAAATTGAAGGTATGAAAGTGGGTTACTTTCTAGTAAAAAAGGGAGGAAATGAGTGAATGAAAGGCACATCACCTCACGAGAAGCATAGAAATGAGTAGTTAAACTTGTAATGCATCTGAGTGACACCAGAGTGTTAAATGAAGACAAGGTAGATCCCGGTGCCAAGCAAATGAGTCATAGAGAGCACCCTGATCATAAGGGAAGTGACATTGAAGTAAAATTGAGAAAATTAAGAGGGGTAAACGATGGAGTTCGAGTGCCCTGGTAAAAATAAGCCATACAAATTACCTAAGTATAGCCCGGCCATAGGAAAAATCCTATGGTAAATTGAAACATGGCCTTTTGGCGATAGGAATTTTCTATAGCCGGCGATTGAGAATTCCTATGGCTGGCTGTAGGAATTCTCAATCGCCGGCTATAGAAAATTTAGGGGTTCGCAGCTAGGGGATGGTGGAAAAGGGTTAATTGTGGAAATAAATTTTGAAACCATGAAAAATAATAATAATGAAACTACTGCGACGCAATTTACCCGATTATGAAGATTAGACATTTTTACCTACCTTAGGGATTGAACCCGGGACCTGCCTAACACAAACCGAAGACCCTAACCATTAAGCTACACCAGATGCTGCCTTCATGTGACGCAAAACCGATATTTAACGTCGATTTGAACGGGAAACTAGGATATTTTCAATCTGCCTGGATTTGTCCGTGTATTTATTTTACTTTTTACTTTACTATATTTTTTAAATTTATTTTATCGTTTTACTTGATTTATTTCCTTGCTGACTCTATTTTTTTCTTCACTCTATTTTATTTTTTCAAGTACTTCATTTTTTTTCTTATAAATTATTTACTTCTTATTCCCTTATTTTGTTTTATTTTTTACTGTAATTTATTTTAATACTTCATCATGTTTACTTTTTAAATTCATTCTATTCTTTAACCTCATTTAGTTTCTTCCCTTATCCTTTATTTTTTCTTCACCTCATTTTTTTACTTCATCTCCTTGCTCCCTCTAATTTTTTACTTCAATTTAGTCTTTGACTTCATTTTATCATATATTTAATTTACTTTATTTGATTTCTCTTCTGTTGTCTCTGTAATTCTATTATTTCTGCTACTCTATTATTTCCACTATTCTATTCTTTTATTTTACTTATTTAAACTTTAAATTTTTCATTTTCATCATTGGATTGGTAGGCCTAAAGGGAAGAAGAGACAGTATAGAGCGCTAGTGCGAGAGAGAGATAGCCTAGGTGCGCGTGACTTAGGGCCCAACTGAAGCTCCAGTGCTGAGTGCTTTGCGCACTCATGCGACACATCTCAGCACCTATGCGCTGAATCTCACTCCCCTGTTCATTCTCAATCCGAATTTTCAGTTGGACGGAATCAACGATTTTTAACAGTGTATATGGCCGATTCAAATAAAAAAAAAAATCAAAATCAAATCAAATTTTGGAAAAGTAAGAATTATTGAGAAAAAATTGAAGAAAAATATTTTTAGAAAAGAAACCAGGATAGATTTACTGGCGCTTATGATGATTTTCGAAAAAAATTACTTTTTTAATTGCCCCTCGTGCACACGCGTATTTCCAATCGCCGGATACTGAACATTCTGTTGCCGGCTACAGATGGCTGTTTTGGCAGCGGATGGTTATTGCCGTTATCCACAAGTGGCCAGCTATTGAATGTCCTATCGCTGACTATTCACGGCTAACGCCGGCTGCAGAACGTTCTATCGCGGCCATTCGTGGCTATCGCTGGCTGTAGAACTTTCTATCGCCGGCTGTAGAACTTTCTCTCGCCAGCCATACGTGGCTATAGCCGGCGATTGAACGTTCTATCGCTGGCCATTCGTGGCTATAACCGGCGATTGAACGTTCTATCGCCGGCCATTCGTGGCTATAGCCGGCGGTTGAACGTTCCATCGCCGGCCATTCGTGGCTATAGCCGGCGATTGAGCCTTCTATCGCCGGCCATTCGTGGCGATAGAGCTTTTTATCGCCGGCCATAAGGGCGATAAGAAAATCCTATCGCCAGCTATAAAAGCTATAGAAAATCCAACAGACGGCCATAAGATTTCTCTATCGCCTTTATGGCTTATTTTTACCAGGGTGATTCTGTTAGATTCAGGTCGCTGCACCTATTTTGGCTAAGTATTATTTCTAGTCCAACGCTTTTTGCTTTTATTTCCTTGTCATCAACAGAATTCAGTTGGAGAAATTTTTTTACGATTTGTATTGCTAGATAACATATGAGGACTTATCTGTAACAATAGCGGATGTGAAAAATTACCTTTTCGAAATACATTAAAAAAACTGTTTTGGCATCGAGAAAATTTTGAGAAAATACATGCGATGTGATCTTTGAGATCTGTACATTATGCCAGAGCCAAACATATTACATTCTTGTGTGAACAAAACAGTTTTTTAAGCGTGTTTCTAAAAGGTAATTTTTCACATCCGCCATTGTTACATATAACGCCTCAACTAATTTTGGATTGATATTTTTTTATTCCCACAATCCTACAAAATTTAAACTATGTTGACACTTTATGACTAGTTTTCAAAGTTGACAGCAAATTTTACTTCCTACAATTACATAATGAGTCAAAGACAACGTCTGAATGCCTCATGGAATTAGTGAAAGGGACAAAGCATCACTGCCATGAATCATGACAAGAGAGAAATTAAAGATAAAGATTGGCTCGTTAAAACAGTTTGCAGACTAATTGGAAGTTGTAAAAAACCGATTTCTGTGAGGAATGTATGAAGTTGAGAGAGGAGTGGGTTTACATCGCTTGCAAGATGGACATCTTGTGTAATGTTGTTTCAAATCATAAATATTGCGACTGATCTTGAATTTTTGCATGTATTCAAAACGTCTCATGTATCAATTTGCAAAGCAACTACTTGAATGTCACCAAAATTGATCATTCTTGGTTTTTTCTGTGCAGGTTGGTAAGCATGGTGGAGCTCTCGTCTCATGCTGGAAGTCCTGTCTCTCCTGGTTGTGAAAGATTCAATATTAAGTGTTACTTAGTGGTGCATTTCTACTATTTCAAATGGTGCGTATGTCTAAAGTGTGTCGCATAACAGTGCAAGTGGTGGTGATACGTTTCAAATCTTGCAAGTGATAACAAATGAATTACCGCACAACGCACTTGGATTAAATTTTTCATGGATTCTGCCAGAAAATGGATTACACTTGCAAGGCTAGATTGGAGCATTTTATCTGGAAAAATGAGACAAGTGACTATCCTTTAATTTTTCTCGTTTTCCTTCAGAAATAACAAAGAACCCCGCACAGAGCATGGGGTCAGCAGCTCTCGATGAAAGTCGATGAAACTTTAATAGATTGATGTAAAGTTTATAATTAAGGGAAAGCCAAAAAATTAGCTCACTTTTGCGAGTAGAAGCCGAGATATTCGCGTTTGAACCCGGACTATTTTCTGTGCGGCGGAGGTAAATTCTCCCGTGTCGCCTTACCTTGCTTGAGCACTTCGGCCAGGAAACTCCCTCTCCCTACCAGGTAACTACGATGTCCCATTGTTTACACTCACTCCTTTCATTTGGACGCTCCATTCGAGCTGTGCGATATGGAGTTCCCTGCTTCTCGCACCTCTCCCGTGCCGGCGCCGCCGGTCAGTTTAATCTGAAATGTAGTTGCTCAAACAGAATTGACAGATGCGGGGAGAGAAAGGGAGTACAGCAATTGCACCGGCCGAGCGCATAAGCACCTATCTTCACGTGAGTGACGTGAGGTCTGATCGAGAACGCCGAACAACGAGAGGAGAGGACTCGGAATTTTTCCGCCATGCTGCAGCATGATAGAAAATAGTCCGGATTCAATTGCGAACATCTCGGTTTCTACTCGCAAAATTGCGCTAATTTTTTGGCTTTCCCTTAATTATGAACTTTATATCAATCTAATAAAGTTTCATCGACTTTCATCGAGAGCCATTGACCCCATGTTCTGTGCAGGGTTCTTTCACACTTCAGTATATTTGATTTTTTGTTCCGAAATTTAAAAAAACTGCTCAACAGGATAAATATGTGCCATCCTAAGACCAAGACTGCCCGATAATCGCTACTGATAGGAGCATCTTGAATATGATTCTTATTAAATAGAAACTCAGGCTACTTTTTGGCAATTGAGTATCCTCGTGCTTTATCCTTAATTATTTTTCTTTCTTCTTCAAAAATAACCAATTTTACAGCAACATAATTTATTCCCTTGTTTGAGAGTTGTTAAGCTTCGGAGGTTGTTTCGAGAGAGCTCCTTGTCAGTATATGGGATTTTTCCTCCAAAATTAGCGAATATCTGCCTAACAAGATAAGTGTTTGCTATCCAAAGACCAAGATTGCCTAATATTTCCTCCATTCAGGAGAATCATGAATATGTATCTAATTGAGTAAATGAAACACACTCAGCCTGGCATCTGAGTATGTAAACCGATTATTGCTGTACATCTTTGAAAGTGGAGTTGTGAAAGGTTGTGTTGTAAGGATTTATTTACAACACAATTGGATTGAACTTATCATTGATTCTCCAAGAAAAGGAATCACATTTGATAGGCGGAATTAGAGCAATTTAGCTATGAACGTATGATAGGTGGCTTTCTTAATTTTGTTTTACAGGGCGGTATTTTTGACTTAAAGAAGGAGGAAATGAGTGAAAAAGAGACACATCACTTCACATGAAGCATAATTACGGATGGGTCTTAAACTTGAAATTCATCCGAGTGACACCTGCCTGATTA
>NC_092798.1:16288334-16290221 GCF_918797505.1 Bemisia tabaci
CCTTGTCTTCATTTAACACTCTGGTGTCACTCAGATGCATTACAAGTTTAACTACTCATTTCTATGCTTCTCGTGAGGTGATGTGCCTTTCATTCACTCATTTCCTCCCTTTTTTACTAGAAAGTAACCCACTTTCATACCTTCAATTTCGGAGACATTTCAAAGACCAGAGATAATTTGGTTCTTTCTGTTCTTTTTTTTTTTTTTTTTTTTGATTGAAAATAAAGATAGAAACTTATCCCATTATTTGATGATCTGATGATGAGGGCACTTCCATCCAGCCCCGCCAATATAATCCATTAAAGTGAAGAAGCCATGAGAAGTTTAATCCACCGGTGCTGCAAATAATCCAGAAGAGACCACTCGCGAGTTTTCAGACAAATCACTACCACTCACTCTGTTCTTGAACAAGCTTTGCTCTTGAGCACCTCACGAGGAATCTCGCACGACTAATAAAACTGAGACTTCCTCAACAAACTGTAAACTCTGCTAAATTTGGTGACCTGCACAGAAAGAAAGGGCGAAAAATGATGAATTCGAGTGAAAATGGGGCATCTAAGTTAATAAAATAGATCCTCGAGGGTCACTTCCCAACTTGGCAATAGAGAATATTCAATGTATGCAAAATATTCACGGTCAATCAAAAGTTTCAATTTCGGGCACATCTCCTCTTCCTTCTCAACAATGCACAATGCACAAAGCACACTCCGCTTGACCTCTAGTATTTGTGAAAAAATTCATTCTTGATAGGTACTAATTTTCTTCTAACAATACTGACACAATACTGGATTCAATTTTAGAAAAAAAGAAAATACCTAAAGGAAATATCAATGGAGGAATACTGCAAGTATCTCCTTGCCTGGCTGCCGAGGAGGTAATGACAACCGACAGTCAAAAAGTATCAGGTCACACTCTCTACTATGCAATATTAGTAGTTTTGACAGGGATTGTTTCTATCGAGTTCTTTCTTAGCCCATTACTTTGCTTCTGCAATCGCATAATTTTCCAAATTTTCTGATGTAGTTATGTTTTCGATAGATTTAGCTTGTGAGCATTTGACACATTCGTTATGTTCGTGTCAATATGCGTACAAACTTAATTTTTCCGAAATGTGAACAATTTTAAATCAAATTCATTGTTTCTTCAAGCAAATTTATTATTTCAGTTAATAACCAAATATTTTTGCCATATTACTTTAAAATAATGATGAATAAATTTACAGGAAATGACTACAAATGGGGGGGGGGGGGGCTAAAATGACGGATAAACAGATAAGAAGTCATAAAACGAACATTTAAGTTTGTTAAGTTTGTTAAGCACGAAGTTCCATTACAAAATTAGATAGAAGGGACAAAAGTTGTGAAAATGAGAAAATGAATTGATTTTCATAAATCGATTAAGTTTTGCACTGTCTCCATAAATCTCTCTGTTTTCTGAAGATACCTAAACAGATATTTAGGGTGAAATTTGAAACAAAAGATATGGCATGCTGACATGCAGATCTCTCTCAACGAGCTCCAAAATTGATCATCCATCAAATGGAGGTTTAAAGTAAGGGTAGTTATTAATTTAATCATTTCGGGGGGGGGGGGGGGGGAGGAGAAAGGAAGGGGAAAAAAAAGATGGTATAGCTTATCAGATTCTTTAGAGTTGATATACTTCAGTCCAGCCGTTAAAATGTAATCCAATGTTTGCAGAATCCATGAAAAGTTTAATGGACGAATTACCACTACTCACACTGTTGTCATAAAAGCTTTGCATGCAGGCATCAAGCGAAATGGCAGAAACTGCCACGGACACTACAGATTGAATCTCACACTAGCGTTCATACAACTTCCTCTGAGAGACTTAAACTTCAGCAAGTATGCTAACCTGCACATGAAAAAT